>NW_003852446.1:11868838-11871689 GCF_000181295.1 Otolemur garnettii
CCCCATAAATGTATACAGTTATGATTAAATAAAAATTAAGTTAAAAAAATAAGAAAATAAAAATAAAATAAACATTGATTTTGCACCCATGGAGGACTACAGCCTTAGAAAAGAGCAACCCAGGTACAAATCAGCCTTCACTGAGACTAAAATCAGCTATGAGTTGATACAATCCAAGATGAATAAAGGTAATGTATTTATAAGTTCTGCCAGAGATAATGAAAATTATCTTTGAACAACAGGAAAATCATTGAGACTCCTAAGTCAAGCCATATGTAATGTATGGCAAACAAAATTTACCACGGGTACTAGGAAACAGGGAAAACTGTAATATTAACAAAGCCTGTACAATGCTGTACACTGCAGGACTACTTTTAATAAGAAAAGTATGAGGGGACCTTAAAAGCCAGTTGTTAGATGAGTGATCAAATTAACTATAGTAACCCACTCAAGGAAGTATACGACAGGGATAAATAGAAATACAGGCTCTCTTTTCATACATCTATGGAATTATATCCAAAATATCACATCTATCCAGTGTATTTGTATGATCATTATACATTAATACAAATTGACAAAAAAAAGTTAAAGAAAACTGTGCATTGCATGGTTTCATTCATAACCAAAATGTGCAAAAAACTTACCTAAGTGTTTACAAAGAAGTGACAGATAGAAACTATACACCTCTGGCTGTATGTTTATTTGTTTGTTATTTACCTTTGGAAAACTGTATATATTTTACTTATTTATATGAAACAATTAAATAAAAAGCGATACTTAAATATCAAAAGGTACATAAATAAAGCAGCCAAAATTCTATATTGAGTTGATTCATTAACTACACTAAAACAAACTATTTCAACTGACTTTAAAGTATAGTAATTTAACTATATTTACCTAGTAGTTGCTACTCTAAGATCACCCAAAGCAAAAACACAAGACACACAAACCACCAAAAACCTCAAACTATTTTTAGTCATCACGTTGTCATTCGTAATGCTCGTTTTGTTATTCAGACAGATGGTATGTGTGTTGTGTAACAAAGAAAATAAGAAATGACGTTGGTGCCGTTGGTAACTGAGATTGTTGTTCTTTTTGGTGCATAGGAAAAAGAAACAGATTTAAGATAACGATGTGACGGTAGTCCCTCCTTAACCCTTGGAGATATATTCCAACAGAGCCATTGGATGTCTGACAGCTCAGATTGTAGTGAAACCAGTTTACACTATATTTTTTACCTATATGTAAAAACCTATATCTTACCTGTATCTTTACCAATATCTTACACAACTAAGATAAATTTTAATTTCTAACTTCAGCACAGTAAGCATTAATAATGATTAATAATAAAACACAACAAATGTGACAATATGCCACCATCACTATTCTTTCACTTTAGGGCCATTATTAAGTAAAATAAGGGTTACCGGAACACAAACTCAGTTCTACTGAAACAGTCCATCTGATCATTTAGCTACGAAATGAGTAAAGGAGCGGGGCGCACGTATAGATGGATAGACAGGACAAAAGCATGAGTCATGTCCCGGGCAGGATGGAATGAGATGACACGAGATCTCATTACACTTCTCAGGTGGCAATTTAAAACTTACAAGGTGTGTTTTTTTCTTTAATCGAGAATTTTGACTGCAGTATATTTTGGCCAAATAATAGGAAAGGGGCTGCTCCTGTGTACCAGTTATGAGTTTGAATGGAAAGCTATGGGGTAAATTTGTGAAAAAAAAAATCATTTCGTAGCTTTGTTCACTGAAAAGGATTAGGACCAAGGACTAGCACAGTAGCTATTTGCATTCCTTCCTAGACTGTGGGCTTGAAAGAGCAGCTCTCATTAATGGGAATGGGAGTCTGCGAAGAAATAGCTGATTCTAGGACGGCTGCAGAAAATATGTAAGAGTAGCCTGGATCATGTCATCATATTGAAAAGTAAAGCAGAGTTCAGAAACTACTGAGAGCACATGAAAGTGTCTCAAGAGCCAATTAGAGTTGTCACCAGCTAGCCACCATTGGCACAATTTAAGCAACAATGAAGATTTCAGTGCATTTCAAGTGTGTTTATGTTCAAAAACTTATAATGGCATTCAAGAAAACTAAGGTCCATTGGTCATCCTTGGAGTGTGCTAAGTAATCAAGCCATTATTTTGAAACTGATAGAGGGAAAGACTCAAGCATGTTCTCTACTTCCTTTACCAACTGTTGTTCAGGGTAACAATACTCGTGATGAAAGGAAGATTATCTGTATAGATCTTACATTAATGGTGGCAGCTACATAGAGTTCAATAACCTAAGAAAGACAGGCAGGACCCAAAATGGCATCACTCACACATTTTCAATTTAAAACAGCAATGAGGTACAATATGTACAATACATTATATGAAAATCATTAAGGTCAGTATACACATCAAAACTAAAAGCTTTCTCAAAGCAAGTAAGTTCACCGAAGTCAAGTACACCATCATTTATGAAGAGGACTTGGAGAAAAAGTGAATCCTAAAAGGGATTTAGCCTGGCTCAATTTAAATACGAGCTTTTGGAAAACACTGAAGACAAAGGAGCATGTTAAACAAGCTGTGTGGATGCACTACATGGAAAGCTCTATGGAAAAAAATGACTCATTTTGCTCAACAGAAAATTTGAAAGAAAAAATATGGCGCTGAAGAATGAATAGATTTGGGGGATTCTGGGAAGATGGCTGACTGGTAGCAACCCTGGTCAGAGGCTCCTGAACAAAGGAAGAAAAACTGGTTGGAATCAGAATCTATGAAGTCAAAGACGGGGAGCTGAGCCCAGAAAGAAGTTCGGCAAGCTATAAATCCAAGGAAGATCATTTAAGAAC
>NW_003852446.1:11878045-11930836 GCF_000181295.1 Otolemur garnettii
AAAAAAAAAAAAAAGAAAAAAAAAGAATGAATAGATTTAAGATCATATTGGCTAATTGCAACTTGTAGCTATTACTATGATTCTGGTTCAAAGTAACCCTCTTAATGGTATACAGAAATTTGGGAAATTTGGACACTGAATGGATATTTAATTGCTTTAAGAAATTAGGTGTTTTGTCCAAAAATATAGGGGGAGTAATGATATAACAATGATCTTTTTAATTATATTTAAAGATACTGCCTTAGAGTATTAAGATAAGTGAGATACTGCACATTTTCCATCACACAACCAGCATTCAATAGATGATGACGATTATAATTTTAAATTAAATTGAGAGAATACATTCACCTTCAGAAGTCCTTTCTCCTTTATTAGGATTTCTGACATCATGCTATTTAAGGAAAATAAAGTTTAAAGTACATGCTAGATTTTTATTCAGAACTTCATCTGAGTAGTATTAATGACAGGCACACTTCTTTCTAACTTCTGGATAGCGCACTAATTCAGATTTAAATTGGCAAGGACAACAAATTTTTACCTGTTCAACAACTTGACAAATCATTTTTCCTTCCTGTACTTGGAGAGAACAATTATGTAGAATCTTAAACTGGTGATGACATTGACATGATGTTTTAAAAGTGAGAATGATCATTTGGGGCAATTTTAAGAAATTCCACTTAATAATTTAGTGTGTTAAATTTTGTAAGTGGAGAAAAAATATACTTGCCTAGAGCAGAACGTTTAGCAAGGACTGAGTTTCCATTTCTCTTATAAAAACATGTAGAATAAGCCCCACCCTTATGCAAAAATAATCGTTTCTTCATGGAAGAGGAAACATTTTTTGTAAAGAAAAAACATTCATATACCATATCTCTTTTATGTGAGGTAATATTGCAGACACAGTATTGTGATTTTATGTGCAGTGTGTAAATAAAGCTTATAGATTCATTACAATGAAAAAAAATCAAAATGCATGTCTTTAACCATTTGGCCTTCCCTAATAGCAAATGAATGGAAAAACATTTTTAATCAAATACTTACATTCATAACTTCCTTTTGAAATAACACTATCAAGGGTGTAGTCAGGTTTTACAATTTTATTCAGATATTATGTAAAAAGGACCGTAATCTAATGTGTAGGTGGAGTGAATTTTGATCTATTAAAGACATGAAGAGAAATTTGAATAATAATCCAAGTACTAGGTGCTAGGCTCTAAAATATCTCCCAAGATCTCAGATCTATGGGGCTGGGAAGAGGATGGATTTTGCTCCTGTGATTAGATTGTGTTAGATGGCACAGTGGCTTTAAGATTATTCAGATGGACCTGATCTAATCACATAAGTTCTTTAAACCCAGTTCTAAGAAGTCAGACAGAGTAATTCAGAGATTTAAAGAATGTGGGGGAGATTGTCCATTTCATTTCTGGCTTTGAAAATGTAGGGAGCTGTACCGCAAGGAGAGAAAGCAGCTTCTCGGAACTCTGAGTGGCCACTGGGCACTGAGAGTGACTCCCAGTCTACAGACAGAAAGAAACTAAATTCTCCCAACCAAATGTTCTTACAAGAGAACCCTGAAATCCAGATAAGAATGCAGCCAGTGAGCACCTTGGTTTCAACCTTGTGATACCTGGCATAGCCACACTCTGCCTAGGCTTCTGACTTACAGATTTGTGTATTTTGTGTATTGTGTCAAGCCACTAGGTTTGTGAAAATTGGTTACACCAAGTTAGAAAACTAAAATATGAAGTAAAACATAATTATAAAGGTGCATTAAATTCTCTAAGTAGAGGGCAACGCCTGTGGCTCAAAGGAGTAGGGCGCTGGCCCCATATGCTGGAGGTGGCGGGTTCAAACCCAGCCCCGGCCAAAAAAAAAAAACTGAAAGAAAAATTCTCTAAGTAGAAAAAAGCATTGTGTCTTTTAAAAATTATCTATAATATAGCGTACAGTATATTATAGATGTTTTTCAAAATTATAAACGTATTTTCTTTTTTTAAATTAAATCATACTTGTGTACATTAATGCAATCATGGAGTACAATGTGCTGGTTTTACATACAATTTGAAATGTTTTCACCAAATTTATTTTCTACATCTAGAACCGTGAGGATGAGTGTTTAGCAAAGCAATAATTATGTCAATTATGATGTTAATATCTGTGAAAGGCAGTAGCGCTTTCAGCTTTTGGAGGGAGGAAAGTCCCTCATGCATAGCTGCGGATTGTCTTCTGGAACAATTGTGCCTCATGGTTTCCTGGGAATCTCGAAGTTGAGTCTTTCCTCCTTTAGGTTTAGTTTTCCTTGGAGAGATTGATAGTTACTAGTAAAGATGAAAAGGTGAACTGATTGGGTGTGCTATGTGCTGTGTCCTGGAGGAAATTTATGACAGGTTACATGCTTCTCCTGAGGCTCCAGGGTTATTTCTAGGAGGAAGTTATTACTTTGTGATTAGCTACATTTTCAAATGCTAAGTGGGTAAGACAAGATTTTAGCGGATAAAGTCCCCTGGGCCTATCTCTTAAGAAGTTTCAATGGAAAGGTAAAGTTTAGCCTAAGGAGTACATCATCAAGAACACCTCTAGCTAGTGAGAACACCCTTTCTGTTTTGTAGTGTTTCAGTGGCCATACAGGCATATGGCATGAATTGTCCTTAAAAAGATATTAAGTCTTCCATCAGTAAAACTTTCTTTTTGTGTAGGTACAAAGAGATCTCACTTCATACACTTACTTTTACATGTCTGCCTCGTCTTCCTTCAGTTCTCCCTTGCGTCTGCGGAGGTGTTGTGTCCACCAATTTTTCCACGTCTTTCCTGATTTTGTTGCAGAGGGTATGGCCTGAAAAACAATGATAAAATATTTTCTGTCTCCTCAAATTTGGGGGAACTGAAATCTGCATCCCTGCATCAGGCCGGTGGTCAGGAGGGGCAGGGAATGTCTCTTGTTATTTGTGCCACAGGAGACAGCACAAGGGAATCATTTGGACGAAGGTCACAAGAATCTGGAGGGAGGTTGCAAAACTTTTGCAGAGGCCACGAGGTTGTCTTGGCCCAATATGGGATCATGAGGTCAGAACTTTTGAAATCTTTCTGTTTCTGGGAGGCACCTGTGGCTCAAAGGAGTAGGGTGCCGGTCCCATATACCGGAGGTGGCGAGTTCAAACCCAGCCCTGGCCAAAAACAGAAAATCTTTCTGTTTCTGCTCAGAAACAGAAAAAAATCAGTATTTTGAGATCTACAATCTGCCATTTTCCCTTCTTTGCTGGCAAAGTAATAAATTTCTCTTTCTCTTCAAATTGCTTGTCCCCCTTTTTCTGATGTGGCTTCAGGGCACAAGTGCTAAACTTTTGGTAACAATTTTGGTGTCCCTGGGTGGGCTATTGGTTACCATGGTGGAATGGTACCCCAAAACTACTGGAAGAGGCAGAGAGCAGCCCAGGGTTAAAGCCAAGGGTCTTTATGGGTCAAAACAACTTCAAGGCGAGAGAGGAAGGGACAACCTCAGCAGCTGCAGGAACCTGTTTTAGTTCGGGAGAACTCCCATCTCTGTCTCCCTGAAGTAGATGCAGCTCCCCGCAACTAGAACTGATTTGAGGAAAAGGAAATAGATGTGTAAAGTGTCCAGATACCAGGCCTTTTGGGGGGGGGGGAAGTCCCTCAATGTGCATGCTGAGAACCTGATTCCACCCATGTAGGGGGGTCATAACTTCCTGTTGGATCTGTTGTTTTGAGGTGCCATTGGAGGCAGAATTCACGAGGTTGAGTGGTATTTGGGTACCTGCCGGGAATTTGAAGCTCATTTGCAGTTCCAAGAAAAGGAAGGGGCTAGCCCACCATTTGGGAAGGATTTCCTTGTGAACTTCCCAGCCTTTAGAGAATTTGGGGCACCATCTGAGGTGCCACTTGAGATGGCATTTGTGCCATTGTTTGGGCCATTGTTCGGGAAAGGTTTACCTTCCAGCCCTGTAGGCAGTTGAGGCACCATCTGAGATGATATTGAGGGTGGCTTTTATCCTCTTCAGATTCCCATTTGTTTGATAGGCCCTGGCATTTGTGTGCAGAAGATCCCTTGTGTTGTCTGTTAGTTAGTTGTGAGTTTTGTTCCCACCATCTGGGGAGGGTTTACCTTCCGGCCCTGTAGGACACCATACAAAGTGCCATTGCCCGCAGTGTGTGTCTTATGTCTTGTCTGTTATTTGTGAGAAAGCCCTTGTGAAAAAATTTGGACAGAAATAGTGTTAGGCCATTGCCATTGAGATTCTTTGTGTTGAGAATTCCTATATTGTTTGTCTTTGATTGTTTGTGAATTTTTGTACTACTTATCCGAGTTTTTGTATCGTGATACCAAGACAGGGCTCCCCCATTCAGAGCTGGACAGGAGCCTCCCATTTCCTAGGCCTGGGCAATTTCATGTAAGCCAGCCAGCCTCTTCTAAAGTGGATGCCCTGCCTGGCCAAATGTAATTCTCAAGACCTTATTATAGCACTGGACCTAGACAAAAGACCCTTTGAGTGGGTAGAGAGTTTCCACTTGGGTCTTTCCCTCTGCCAGAATCTCTGGTGCTTTCTATTCTTTCTGTATTCCTTTCTATCTAATAAATTCTATTCTAGAGTCTGTGGGTTCTTTCTTCAAATCCCTAAGACCAAGAACCTACTGCAGATAGAAATTCCATCAACCAGACCATTTGTATGGGAAGTGAGGAAAAGTGATGGCTGCTTAATCTTGATTTGGAAGTGCATTCTGTTTTTTGCCCCTTCTTTTGGAAAGAATCTATCATGTCTTTTGCTCACTTCTTTTGTGGGGTTGTTGGATTTTTTTCTTGTGAGTTCTTCATGTATTCAGCCCTTTGTGGGATGTGGCATGGAGATGTTCTCTCTCATTCTGTCTGTTCACTCTGTTGATTGTTTCCTTGGATGTGTGGAGGCTTTTTGGTTTGATTTGGTCCCATTTGTTGATTTTTGAAGTTGCTGTGACTGCCTTTGGTGTCTTCTTTATGGATTGTTTTCCTAGGCCCATATGTTTGGGAGTTTTTCCAATGTTTTCTTCAAAATTTCTGATGATTCGTGCTTTGGGTTTGAGTCTCTTTTCCATTGTGAACTAATTTTTGTTAAGGGTGAGAGGTGCAGATCCTGTTTTAATCTTCTACAATAGGCTGTCTCATTCTTCCAGCACCATTTGTTGAAAGGGAATTCTTTCTCCCAGCGTAAATCGTTGTCTGCTTTGTCGGGGATCTGATGTCAGTGAGAGGATGGTTTTGTATTGGGGTTTTCTGTTCTGATCCATTGGTCTCTGCCTCTGTTCTTGTACTGATGTCATGTTATTTTGATTGCTGTGGCCCTGTAGTGTGGCTTGGAGTCTGGTGGGGTGGTGCCCCCAATTTGTCCCTTTTATCTGGGAGAATGATGTTGGTGTTTTGGTGGGACTGTACTGGCTCTATGGGTCACTGTGGGTAGTGCGGACATTTTGACAGTGTTGACTCTGCTAGTCCATGAGCATGATGTGTTTTTCCATTTGTTTGCAGCTTCTGTGATTTCCTCTTTGCTGGCTGTGGTTCTCCCTGTGGAGGTCTTTTGCCTCTTCAGTTTGATAAATTCCTGGGTGCTTTGTTTTCTTTGCTGTTATTACGAAGGGTTTTGAGTCTTTGGATTGGTTCTCAGCTGTTGTTGGTGTGTAAGAATTTGGATTTTGAGACTGTTGGCCATTTTCCTCCCTTGCTGGCAAAGTAACAAACTTCTCTTTCCCTCTCCTCAAACTGCTAGTTCTTCTTTTTCTGATACGGCTTTTGGGGGATAAGTGCTGAACTTTTGGTAATAATTAAAATCAAAAATTGTTTATAATATATTCATAACACAAAATACACTTCTATCTCTTTCTCACTCTTCCCCCTTTTCCTTTCCCTTCCACTCTATCTACCCCATATTTAATCAGCCTTCTATATCTGTGCATTCCCCTAACCATGGATCAAAAATAGTTGATAAAATTATGTCTGTATTAAACATGTACAGACCTCTTTTCTTGTTATTATTTCCTAAATAAAATAGTACAACAATTATTTGTATAGCATTTTCATTGTATTAGTTATTATAAGTAATCTAGAGATGATTTAAAGTCTACAAAAGGAATTACATAGGTAACATGCGAATGCTGTGCCACTTTATATAAGGAACTTAAGCATCCTTGGATTTTGGTATCTGTGGGGAATCCTGGAACCAATCCCCCACAGATATTAAGGGACGACTATATATGCCAAGTGGCGGTCATTGCACTAAGAAACATCAATTAAATCTTTACTTGATATTTTCATAATTGTTCTACTGCCAACAAAAGTTGCATTGCAAATCTTGATTTCCTTGGTTTTGAAATTTGTCTAAATCTAGATTTTTCCATCTTCGATTTGAGCCTGAGTTGTGTACTATGTTCATTAAACATGCTTGTTCTGTGACGGGCACTATACCATGGATATGTGGCCACTTTTCATATGATGATGATAAAACTACCTAGTAACCCAAGAAGAGGATAAGTAAAATAGCAGTTGCCTAAACCTGTCTCTAAGCTTCCTAGCATAATAGCCTTAGCAAATGAACCCAAAATC
This sequence comes from Otolemur garnettii, assembly GCF_000181295.1. Classification (NCBI taxonomy): domain Eukaryota; kingdom Metazoa; phylum Chordata; class Mammalia; order Primates; family Galagidae; genus Otolemur; species Otolemur garnettii. The sequence goes on from NW_003852446.1 coordinate 11,884,632, forward strand.
TCAGTTTCCTAACCCGTAACTTTTCTACCTTAGAGGCAATTTTGTGGAATTAATAACATGTGAATCACTTTGAGAACCACAGATGAAAAGCCCTCTCTAAATGCTAAGGATTGGCTTAATTATACCATAGGGGACGTTTGGGTTTATATTTTAAAGCATGCATATTTATAGCTCTTTTATTTTAATGCTGGTTATTTTAGCTGAAGAAGCTATTTTTTCTACCGAGGATGTCTGGCATTTTCTTGTTAATAATTTTAAATGATATGACTAGTTTACAATAGCAGCTAAACCCAGAGGTCAAACATGCTTCATACAAGAAAAGGGTGTACATATGATCAGCCCTTTTTAATGTCACTGTATATGGCATTAGTTTCTTGAAGCCCACTTAATCCATGAATGGAGGGATTCGTTTTAGTAAAGAGCCTAACATGGGCCTATTTGTCTATAATACCCTGGTAAGAAGTGATGTTGGGGGATGAATATTTTTTCTTGTTTTCTTCAACCCCATTTTATAGTCTTTGTGAAAAAGATGGTTTCTTTTTTTTTTTTTTTTTTTTAGACAGGAGCCTCAAGCTATCTCCCTGGGTAGAGTACCATAGCATCATGCTCACAGCAACCTCCAACTCCTGGGCTCAAGCGAGTCTCCTGCCTCAGCCTCCCAAGTAGCTGGGACCACAGGCGCCCGCCACAACGCCTGGCCATTTTTTTTTTTTTTTTTTTGGTTACAGCCATCATTGTTGTTTGGCGGGCCCAGGCTGGGGATTTGAACCCGCCACCTTAGGTGTATGTGGCTGGCGCCTTAGCCGCTTGAGCCACAGGCGCCGAGCCGAAAAAGATGGTTTCAATTACCTGCCTCTCCTCTAATCCACATGCAATAATATGCCCATTACATGGAAGCTGATAATAACTACTCATACGAAAATAAATTGCCTTTCTATTCCTAAAGTGTCTCAGTCTATCCAGGCAGTTGAAAAATAAACAGTTCATTTTAGATTCAACTAGTCCTATCAAAGTGGGTCGAACACAGTGCTATCAAGGGCACGAAGGAGGAAGATACTTTCTTCAGTGTCTAGGAAAATTGCATAGAGGAAATGTTATTTGTCCTGGTGCTTAGAAGGAGTGAAATTATTTAGGTGTTTAAGGAAAAAAGGCATCAGATGTCATAATTTCAAAAATAAATCAATCCATGATTTTGTTTAAACATAGAGGAAGTTCACCCCGTTGGATCTGAGGGATTTCTTGGCATTGTACCATGTTCTCTGCCTTTTCCTCTTCTTACCCAATATGTGAATCCAGGAACTCAGATATGTGTACCGTGCTGTAACACAACAACTCAGGCCAATTTCACACCTGATAGAATCAAATAGGAGTCATGCTCATCTCCACAATGAAAATTTTAACTAAAACAGATTATTTGTACCACTGCCACTAAATGTGTCTATAAACAATAGGTTGTCTTAAGATATTTTAAAACATGATGAACACCAAGTATCCTGACTTTGGTCAGATATAAAAAGCTGTACAAAGTTAAAATACTACTTTTCCTGCTACTGCTGGCCTTCCTGCAGCTGGCCTGCACACATTTAGGTCTCAAGCGCATGTCAGGCTCAAATATTATTGAAAATACCCAAAGAGGTTTCTTTGTGTGTGGCAGTATCTTTGTTAATATCTATCATATTGGAAATTAAAATCAAAATTAAAACTTTAAAAAAACTATAACAGTAACAAAATAAAATATTTAGTGAGTAGCGTCATTGGTTTATGTTTATGTGAATGTTTTTGACATCTACTTTAACTATTAAAATATTTCTCTTTTCCCAAATATTTATCTAGAAGAGGCAATATTTTGTTCATGTGCTTACTTTTCCCAAAGCACGTTACAACCCTTTGAAGGTAGAAGAACATATTAATGTATTAACGTGAGAAATATTTTAATAGTCCTTTAAGGTAATTTTGAATCCTCTTCTTTAACACTACACTGAAACTTTGCAAGTGATAAGTTTCGTAAAAGTAAATGGCAATGTGAGATTTGAAATCATATTGATGGAATATGTGTACTCTCTTACATGGCTTTTTTACATTTTCGTATAAGTTTTTTATTTCAGAATACTAAGCGGGTACATTTTAGGTATTTCAATGCTTTTTGTTCACACACATATGAGTTTGCATTGGTCACCAGAAAATGTTGGTTCACTGATATTTCATTATGTAATATAAAAATTATATCCATTAACATCAATGACCGGTCTCATAAGAAAAAGTCTTTAGGTATTTGGAAGTTGCCAAATATATAGAAGCATTTACAAGATTTCTAAAATGTTAATGGGTGCATAAAATGTCAAAGTACCTTTTTTTTTCATTTTGAAAAAATTTCAGAATATTATGAGGGTACAGATATCTTGGTTACATGGATAACTAGTTGTGTAAACTAGTACAATCTCTGTGGAAATCATATGGAGATACCTCAGAGAACTAAAAGTAGACCTACCCTTTGATCCAGCAATCAAAATTCTTTATTGGCAACACATATTGTCAGTTGTTTTCCTTGAAGTGGGAGGCTCATTTTTATCATTTTGAGACCATGTCTTCCAAGTACTTGTAACTAAAAATAATGTTGCCGGAAAAACACAGAACAACCACCTGAGTCCGCAAACCATTGCACACATGCTTTTCTTTGAGAAAATCACCGTAATTCAGTATCCAGCAGAAGTGCTTTTTCATAACTTCCTAGTTCAACACAAAGAATGTTAAATGACATGTAATGAAGATTTTATATGGCATTAAAAAATACTGTGCACTGGCTGGGAGTAGTGGCTCACGTCCATAATCCTAGCACTTCAGGAGGCTGAGGCAGGAGGATCAGTTGAAGCCAGGAGTTCAAGGGCAGACTGAGCAAGAGGGAGACTCCATCTCCACAAAAAATAGAATAATTATATAGGTATGGTGGTGCACTTCTGTAGTGTTAGCTAGTAGTGGGGCTAAAGCCGGAGAACTGCTTGCGTCCAAGAGTTAGGGGTTGCAGTGAGCTATGATGAGGCCCCTTCACTCTAGCCTGGGCAGCGGAGGAAGACCCTGTCTCAAAAAAGAAAAAAAAAATACTGTGTATATAGTAGTTTAATGCCACTGCCTTGATTTGTCCTATGGTGTCACCACTTTTATTCACTGTTCCTTCTGTAACTTTGTACATGTCCAAATATTAACGCAGTGAAAAATACAATTAACTTCTTTGCATTATTATATTTAACTCACAAACTCCTTGAAGAAAGCTCATCAATGCCTGGTATACTGTGGACCATATTTTTAGGAACACAGCCCCTAGGAGGGAAATCTACAGTCTGAGTCTTCTGAAAATAGAGATCCAAGTGCTGGGTCTGCAATATTCTAGGTATATAATCTTGAACAAATCAATGATCCATTCATGGGATCGTTCCCCCCCTAATTTAATAGTTTAGATGTTAAGGGCAAAATGATATACTGTATAGGAACATTTTATATTAAATTAGAAAGTCTATGAAAATATATTTTAGTTATTACAACCTCCACTGTTTTTGCTTGGCTAAATAAAGCAGATAATAGCATCCCTTACCATTTACATATTCCAGTGTTGTGTACTGTTATATAACACGTACTTATATATGACACAACGTTATATAACACATTTTTATGTAAACACTATTAAGCAACACGGTTGAGGGGATCATGCAGCTCCCTTTCTTTTAAGGCTGTTGATGCATTAGTAACTGTAACACCTCTGACATTCCTCTAACATTTGAAATATCAGGAAAGTACAGAGCAGTCCATTACCAGAAATAAAACATTACTCTCAGGAGATCACTGTACACATAGAACTATGAATAACGGTACCTGTGAGCCTCTCTAGGAGAAGAACCAGAGTTCCTTCTCTCTGATTTTCTTTTTTCCTTCTGTCTCCTAATCATGCTTCACCCTGTTTGCCAGTCTACCTTCCATCAGGAGCCTTGCCTTTCCTTCAGCTCATTTCATTTGGTTTTCACCTTCATAGAGAAGCATTCGTATCATTACGGCCATTTTTCAAAGGAAAATGTCTGCTAAACCAAGGCATCTTAAACTTCAGACGCATAACAAACACCTGGAGATATAGATATAGCTATAGATTTTTTTGAGATATATTTTTAAACAATTATTTCTTGCATGCTCTCCCCAGAAATTCTGACTCCTCAGGTGGGGCCCGTGAATTTGTATTTATGAAACTTCCCTGGTGATACTGAAGTTACTAATCTTGGGACCACATCGTTGCCCTGTACTAGACAAACTTTTCTTATTCTAATGTATGGTATCTTAAAAATACACTTCACATGTGTTATAATAACAGAGTAAAATTCCTTTGCTTTATCTTAACAAGATCACCTGGCATACAAGGCAGAGAAAAAAAAAGTTCACATTTGTAGATACGTTGTTGAAAATGGACTCAAGATAGCGTGATTGTTAAAACCAAGAGCTGATCATAATTGACTTCATTTTCCTTTTGCCTCTTTCTCGGGCGCTAATAGGCTCCTGGTTTCACCCAGTTAATTGACAGATAAAGGCAAAGTTTTGCTCACTAATTCTCTTCTGACATTTCTATGTTTTTCATAGGTTGCTTATTTTGGAGGTTGATTTTTTTTTTTCTAGAAAGTATCCCTTTGACTTTATGTCAGTGAGGTAATTAGTACCCTTTAGTGATAAACCATTTGAAGAAATATTAGTCTAGAAGAAAACTAACATTTCTAAATGCATCAAAGGCTGAAATCAAAAATCTAGAAGATGTTAGACAGAAGAGAATTTGAGTGGCTGAGTTCCTCTAATGGTCGTTGAATTTGGAAAGAAGCCTTACAGGAGTTAGGTAAGAATGCTCCCATGATAGTCTATTAAATCATGTCGAATAATAAAAGTAAATGGTTGCTTCATGATTGTTTTTGAAAACATAAAGCACAAACTGGTAGTTGAAAGTAACTTTTCAGTAGAAAAAAACTATTCCAAAATATCTAGCCCACCTTGCTGAGAATATTTTTATATGAGAATATAGCACTATTGCTAATGAAATCTATGAATCAGATGCAAATATACCAGGGTAGGGATGAGAGAGAGGTCAGAGAAACAGTAGTATAATAAATAATTTGCTCTGTAAAAAATATTTTACTTATGAGGCTTGTACTAAGCAATGCTACTCAAAATTGCTTTAAAATCCATGATATTTTAAACACTAACATACAGCTCTACCCTTAATATTGTGTAAGTATTCAAGTCAATGTATAGTTTCTGTTTCTTTTTTATTTCAAAAAATTACAAATGTTATTGTTGTTGTTGTTACATAGATAAATTGTATCACACTGAGACCAGGACTTTCAGTGCACCCAGCACCAGAATAAAGTATGTTATAAGCCAGAGGTACGTTATTATCCCTCCCCACATCCCCTTTCCCTTCTCGGTTTTGAATATCCGTTCTGCACCTGATGATCATGTATATATTTTGTTTAGTTCCCACTTACCAGTAAGAACATGTGGTATCTCCTTTTTCATTCCTGAAATACTTTACTTACGATAATGGTCTTCTGTTCCATCTAAGTCACCGCAAAAGACATTGCTTCATTCCTTTTTATGGCTAAGTAGTACTTCATGACATATAAATATATACCACATTTTCTTTATCCACTCATGAATTGACAGGCACTTAGGTTGAGTCCATATCTTTGGTATTGTCAATGGTGCTGTGATAAACATTTAGATGCAAGCATCCTTTATATCAAAAATGACTTCTTTTCTTTGGGTAAGACCCAGTAGTGGGATGGCTGGATCAAATGGTATGTATACCTTTAGTTATTTGTAGAACCTCCATACTGCTTTCTATAGCAATTATGTAAGTTTACATCCCCACCAACATAGTATAAGCATTTGCTTTTCACCTTAACTGCACCAATTCCTGTTGTTTTTTTGACTTTTTAATAATGGTTATTCTGACAGAGTAACGTGGTATCTTATTGTGGTTTTAATTTGCATTCCCTGATAATTAGTGACATTGAGAATTTTTCTATGTTTGTTGGCCATTTGTTTTATCTTCTTTGAGAAGAGTCTGTTCATGTCTTTTGCCCACTTTTTGATGGGATTATTTTTTTTCTTGTTGATTTGTTTTGAGTTATTTGTAGATTCTGGATATTAGCCCTCTGGATGAATAGTTGGGGAATATTTTCTCCCATTTTGTAGGTTGTCTGTTTAATATTTTCTTTTCTGTGCAGAAATGTTTTAGTTTAATTAAGTACCACTTATTTATTTTTGTTACTCTACTTTCTTTGGGCATCTTACTTATAAATTCTTTGCCTAGGCCAATGTCTTTAAGAGTTTTTCCATTTCTTTTCTAGAACTTTAATGGTTTTACATCTGACATTTAAGTCTTTAACCTAACTTGAATTAATTTTTGTATATTGGGAAAGATAGGGATTTGGTTTCACACCAATTTCCCTCCTTACACTCCTACACTATTCAGTTGTTGTTATTAATTATCACCCTCTAGCATACTATTCTATTTCTTTATCTTATTTATTTTCTCTCTTACTTTCTAGGATGTAATTTCCAAGACGGAATATATTTTTGCCTAATTTAGTTATTCATATTTACATAGTATCTAGAGGAATGTCCGATACATAGTAAGTGCTCAAAAACCATATGTTATGTTCAAAACTTTCCAAATGCAACTGAATTTCTGTTATATGCAGCAAAAAGGGAATCCTAGATTATATAATCATCAACTTGGTAGCCTCTGATAAAGGGATATAAGTATTCCAGGAATAAAATGGGTGTTCTTGACTCTTGGGAAGAGTATTGTCAGGGTAAGTTGAAAAATAGCACCTATAACAACATAAGACAAATATGTGAGAATGACCATTCCACCAAGATATAGGTTCCTTTCTATCTTCAATCATCTATTAATTTCATTATTCCACAGAGGATTTTAAAGTTTACTTGATGTTCAAAGAAGAAATATCAGATGTGTTTCATAGAAAGGCCACAGACTCATATTTACCTTATATGGTGTGAATATATAAATTTTGTTGGGAAAACTTGCAGGCAGAAAAGCTATAGTAAACAAAAATTCTTGTTCTTTTATCATTCTTGTTATAGCATAGCAGGATGTGCCAGGGAAAATGATCCAACAGAAATAATCCCACCTACCTTACTACTTGAAACGTTTATAGGAAACATACATGACAGAGAGATTAGCTAGTTACTTACGTAATAGTGACAATTTTATTTTCTTGAAGAAACTTGTCCTACAGCAAATCTAGGAGGAGACATACTCTCCTGGAGCCAGAAAACTGAGTAAAGCAAAAGCTAGAGTCATATATATTTTAAAGAATGGGCACCCACCTATTTCCAAAGTTAAATAAATGTGAGCTTTGATTATAGTTCTATTTCTACTTGACGATGGAACCCTCTGGGAATTTTTGCAATTTATGGGATTTTGATGGACAGAGAACCTATGGCTGGTTAGAAATACTGGATTTGTTAGTCAAGTGTTTTCATGCAGTGAAAAGTCTTTCCACTGGCCCTTAAAGAGGCAAGTCATTTTAGCTCAAAGATAATATACCAAAAGAGTTTATGAAAGATGTATATGAAAGTATATATTTAAATGGCTGATTCATTGTGGACACTACAAAATCAGTAATTGATTTTGAATTTGAAGCTCAGTAAGTAAAGTTGTTAAGTAAGACTATATCAAGGATTATTCTGTATGCTGAGTACATCTCATTTCATTTATTTCTTAAGTCAACTCTGTGAGGTATCTGCTATTATTCCCATCCCTACTGCACATATATTGAATCGAAGTCCCAGAAAATTGTTCCAGCTAATCACACATTTGTTAAGCAAAGGAGTCATAAACCAAACCCTGGTATGTTTTATCCAGAATCTATACTCTTTTTTTGTTAATTTTTTTTTATTGTTGGGGATTCATTGAGGGTACAAGAAAACAGGCTACCTTGATTACATTTGTTAAGTAAAGTCCCTCTTATAATTGTGTCTTGCCCCTAAAAGGTGTGTCACACACCGAAATCCCCATGCCCCCCACTTCCCTCTCTCTGCTGTTCCCTTTTCCCATCACCACTCCTTCCTGCTCTCTGCTCTTTCTTTCCCCCACTGTCTCCCTCCTTCTTCCTCTCTCTGCTCACCCCCTCCCCTTGTTATTAATTGTCCTCATATGAGAATTGAGTACATAAGATTCATGCTCGTCCATTCTTGTGATGCTTTACTAAGAATAATGTGTTCCACTTCCTTCCAGGTCAGTACAAAGGCTGTAAAGTCTCCATATTTTAATGGCTGAATAGTATTCCATGGTGTACATATACCACAGCTTGTTAATCCAATCCTGGGTTGGTGGGCATTTAGGCTGTTTCCACATTTTGGCGATTGTAAATTGAGCTGTGATAAATAGTCTAGTGCAAGTGTCCTTATGATAAAAGGATATTTTTTCCTTCTGGGTAGATGCCCAGTGATGGGATTGCAGGATCAAATGGGAGGTCTAGCTTGAGTTCTCTGGGGGTTCTCATACTTGCTTCCAAAAAGGTTATATTAGTTTGCAGTCCCACCGGCAGTGTAAAAGTGTTCCTTTCTCTCCACATTCACACTGGCATCTGCAGTTCTGAGATTTTGTGATGTGGGCCATTCTCGCTGGGGTTAGATGATATCTCAGGGTGGTTTTGATTTGCATTTCTCTAATAACTAGGGATGATGAGCATTTTTTTAATGTTTGCTAGCCATTCATCTGTCTTCTTTAGAGAAGGTTCTATTCATCTCTCTTGCCCATTGATATATGAGACTGTTGGCTTTTTTCATGTGGATTAATTTGAGTTTTCTATAGATCCTAGTTATTAAGCTTTTGTCTGATTCAAAATATGCAAATATCCTTTCCCATTTGCTTTGGTTATTGTCTCCTTAGCTGAATAGAAGCTTTTCAGTTTAATTAAGTCCCATTTGTTTATTTTTGTAGCTGTTGCAATTGCAATGGAAGTCTTATACACTGGGAGACATAATCCCTATTCAATAAATGGTGCAAGAACTGGATATCTACATGTAAAAGACTGAATCTGGACCTGCACCTTTCTCCACTCACAAAAATTGATTCAAGATGGATAAAAGACCTAAATTTAAGGCATGAAACGATAAAAATCCTCAAAGAAAGCATAGGAAAAACACTTGAAGACATCAGAATCTACTTTTAACTACTGGATACTCTGCCTCCCAATTTTTTCCCCATAAATTTTACATAAGGTAACATTAAGGAAGATAAATTACATCTTTTTCCCTTTCTTTCCAGGGCAAAGAATCTATGTTAATGTTAGCCTTATGTGCAAGTAGTTTCCTGTGTGTTTCATATTGTATTACTATGTATCTTATGCTGTTAGTGGAACGGAAATGGCAAAGGAAAAAGGATCTGCTTCTGTGACTGTAGTAACTTAATTAAAGGCAAATCATTTAGGTACTTTTCCCCCTTTCTATAAAATTGGGGTAAATTGGCCACTTATGCCTCAGGAGCAGTGATAGTAATGACTGACTGGCCGTAATATAATGTGAAAGTTTTGAGGACTGGAAGTATGCAAAAATAAATCATAAATTGCTATGGTTAAGAATTTTCATTCTCAGATAGATTTAAAACTCTTTAACAAGGTGAAAAAGCCCTGGTAAAAAGACCATAGAACATGAAAATGTTATGTCTGAACACAGACAGGAACGTATAGGCTTAGAAATGAAAGTTGTCACTGTCTTGGGAAATACATAATTACATTTAGGAAGATTTAAAGGTCAAGAAAAAGTTTATTTCTCTTCTACTTTTGCCTTTTAGGGAAGAAAGATTTAGTAATGTGACAGCTTACAACCTATATCATGGTGTTTTGTGGGATCATTAATTTGATAATGTCTATATATATTAATAGAATTCTCATATTTCTTATTGGTATTATAGATTTGCTACTGAGAGAAATTGATTTGGATAGTCGTTATTCATATTATTTGTTTCTCTGCAATTATATGCTTAATCCTTCTGGGCCTGCTTAGTCATCTGCACATCTTTGATCATATACCAGGCACTGAAATATCTGAAATATACCTTATTATTGTGTAGTAATAGTTATAAAATACCCATGAATACCTATCAAGAGTTATTTGGGATTATTTAAGACTTCCCTTCTTCTCTAAATATCCCTACTGCCTTTGGAATTCAAATATAAAATCAGTTGACAGCTCGAGTATTTTGGAATGGAAACCACAAAGACAGTTTAGCTTTGTAGTTTCCAATTCACCAATGGGGTTGTGGTAGGCAGGGTAGTGCCTCTACCACCAAAGATGTCCACATCCTGATCTCTGGAACTTATTAATTACCAAGCACAGAAGAATTAAGGCTGAAGATGCAATTAAAGTTGATAATCAACTGACTTTGATGTGGGAAGACTAGTACAAATTAGACAGGTAGGTTCAATGTAATCACAATTTAATTTTGTTGTTGAGTTGTATGAGATCTTTATATATTCTGGAAAGTAATCCCTTATTTTGAACTTTTTTCATTCTGTGGGTTGCCTTTTCATTCTGTTACTGATATACTTTAACAAAATTTAAAATTTTGATGTCTAATTTTTTTCTATTTTTTCATTTATTGACTGTGTTCTTTGTGTCATTTCCAATAAATTATTGCAAAATGCAATATTATGAAGCTTTCCTCATATATTTTTCTCTATGAGATGTATAATTTAATTTCTTTGGCTTTGATCTTTTGTTATTATGAGTTAATTTTTGTATGTGATGTAAGGTAAAGCTACATTTTTATTCTCTTACATGGAGGTATCCAATTTTTCCAGGACCACTTGTTGAAAAAGAGTGCTATTTTCTAATTTAATAGTTTTGGCACTCTTATGTAAAGCCATTGGACCATTCATATTAAGGTTTATTTCTGGGCTCAATTTTATTTCACTGGACCATATATCCTTGTTTATGCCAGTACCACACTGTTTTGATTAATAAGGCTTTGTATTAAGTTTTGAAATCAGGAAATGTGATGTGACACCTTTGACTTTGTTCTTCTTCTTCTTCTTCTTCTTTTTTTTTTTTTTTGGCAGTTTTTGGCCAGGGCCGGGCCTGAACCCGCCACCTCTGGTATATGGGGCCTGCGCCCTACTCCTTTGAGCCACAGGTGCTGCCCTAACTTTGTTCTTCTACAAGATTGTTTAACCTATTCAGGGTCCATTGAAATTTCATACAAATTATAGAATGAGTTTTTCTATTCCTTAAATTAAAAAGTATTAGGAATTTCATAGGAATTGCATTGAATCTGTAAGAGTACTTTGGGTAATATTGGCATATTAAAAATATTAAGTCTTCCATGGTATACATATATCACATTTCATTAATCCATTCATTATTGGTGGAAATTTGGGTTGTTTCCACATGTTTGTGATTGTGAATTGTGCTGCAAGATTCAAGCACAAGTGTCTTTATGATAAAATGTGTTTTTTTTTTTCCTTTGGGTAAACACCTAGCAGTGGGTACATTGCATATTTTCTGTGTGAAGGGAACACTTATAACTTTGACTTAAAATATACAGAAGCAAGCTATGTAATCAAAAAGTATATACATTCATAATATTTGGAATTTTTAAAAAATCTAATCTTCTAAACCATGAACCTGGATGTCACTCAATTTATTCATATCTTCTTTAATTTCATGTGACAATGTTTTAGAGTTTTGAATGTATCAGTGTTTCACTTCTTTGTTTAATGAATGTCGAAGTATTTTACTTCTATGTTATTGTAAATGGAATTGTTTTCTTAATTCCCTTTTCAGAGTGTTGATTATTAGTATCTAGAGAGACAACTGACTTTTTTATGTTTGTTTCGCATCCCCAAACTGCTGAATTCATTTATAAGTTCCATTTTTGTTGAATCTTTAAGGTTTTCTATGTATAAGGTTATGTTATCTACAAACACAGAAAATTAACTTTTTCTTTTACAATTTTGGATGTCTTTTATTTCTCTTTTTTACACAATTGCCCTGGTTAAGACCTAATAGCACTATGCTGAATAGAAGAGGCAAAAGTGGCATTCTTGTCCTGTTCCTGATCTTGAGAAACAGCTCTCAGTCTTTCACTACTGAATACGATCTTAGCTTTGGTCATTTCATATATGGCATTATTATGTTAAGACAGTTTCTATCTATTTCCAGTCCGCTGACTGACTTTTCTGACAATTAAGTTCACAAACTTGCCACAATGTGCTTACAAACAACTCAGTAAGATCATAACCTTGGTATATCAATGTCTCACAGCTGTGTTCCTATTGACATGTAGCAGAATCTTGCTGAGTGGCATAGCTTTTTTTCTGAAACCACTCCTGTCATTGCCCAGTGAGTTCATGAACAAAGTGACCATGGCAGAAGAGATGAAGGTTATTCATAGACTCAGAACATGGGCTTCCATTTGGCTACACCAAATGGGTTATAGCCACTGTTCAGTGCCCAATCTGCCAGTGGCAGTGACCAATACGGAGTCTTTGCTATGGCATCATTTATCAGGATGATCATCTAGCTACTTGGTGGTAGTTTTATTATATGAGTTTGATTATTTCTCCAACACAAGAAGGAGAAGCATTTTGTTCCTACTGGAATTGGCACATAGTCTGGATACAGATTTGCCTCCCTTGCATTCAAAGCTTCTGCTAAAATTACCATCCACGGACTTACAGAATGCCTTATCCATCATTGTGGTATTCCACCCCACATTGCTTCTGATCAAAAAACTCACTCTCAGAAAATTAAATGTGGCAATGAGTCCACAATCTTGAGATTTACTTATCTATCTATGTTCCTCACCATTCTGAGGCCTCTGTCTTGATAGAACAGTGAATTACAGTTAGGAGACAATACCTTGTAGGGACGGGCGAATGTTCTCTACATGGTGATGTTTCTTGTATAACCAGTCCAGGAATCAAGGAAATGGGAATAGCACCGTTCACTATTATGCCTAGGGACCCACTAGCAAAATTTTTATTTCCCATTTCTGTCAATAAATGCTCTACTGGCCTAGAAGTCTTAATTCCAGAGGGAGAAATGCTTCCAACAGGAGACACAACAATGATTTAACTGAACTGGAAGTTAAGATTATTACCCAAGAATCTTGGATGCCTCATGTCTCTGAATCAATTGGCAAATAGGCTCATCATTGTCACCTCTTTTTCTGCCTTGGGATTGCCTAAGTGGTAGAAAAAAGTGGTGAACAAAAACTAAAATAAGGGTGGTGCCTGTGGTTCAGTGGGTAGGGCACCAGCCCCATATACTGAGGGTGGCAGTTTCAAACCCGGCCCCGGCCAAACTGCAAGAAAAATAGCTGGGTGTTATGGCAGGTGCCTGTAGTTCCAGCTACTCAGGTGGCTGAGGCAAGAGAATTGCCAAAGCCCAAGAGCTGGACGTTGCTGTGAGCTGTGATAGGACAGCACCCTACTAAGGGCAACAAAGTGAGACTCTGTCTCAAAAAAAACAAAAACAAACAAACAAAAAACTAAAATAAAATGAGCATATTCCCTACCTTCTCAGATTTTTAGTGACACTTTGGTACACTTATTAGATGATAAAAAGAAGGAATCTCCTGAACCTCATTCAGTTTGCAAGGGGTACTTAATTATGGATTTTAGGTTATATTTGATTCTAGGATTGAGCCTAATGCAGAAAAAAAAGCAAACACGAGAAACTCACCACTGAATGAGCATATTTTGAATTCTGGTTCCCTAAATCAATCTTCTTGATAAAACTACTTTTCAGAGTATTTCAACAGCTATTCCACGAATTTAGGGATTTTTAGTTTCATTCAGTTGGAGAACAGGGTTCAATGTACTTACACGTTTATATTTTGTTTTTGTTTTTGTTTTGTTTTTTTTTCAGTTTTTGGCCGGGGCTGGGTTTGAACCCTCCACCTCCGGCATATGGGTGGGGCCAGTGCCCTACTCCTATGCGCCACCGGCACTGCCCTATATTTGTTTTTTTTTTTTTTTAACACCTTTACATTTGAAACCAGAACTTATTTCTTTGCTTTTAAATGAATGTGTCTTATATTCCCTGCCAATTAGAGAGCATTCCTTAGGGCTCAGACAACAGTCAAGATGTCTCCTTTTAATTTAAATATTTTTTAAATAATCCCAGATCATCTAGTACTGGCTTTGGTTTGAAATCAGTACAGTTTGTGTAATGACAGGAATATGTTTTGAGAAATTTGTCATTAAGCAATTTTTCTTTGTAGAAACATCATAGAGTATACGGACATAAACCTAAGTGGTATAGCCTACTACAGATCTAGGCTATAACATATAGCCTGTTGCTCAGAGGCTGCTAACTTTTGTAGCCTATAACTGCATTACATACTGTAGTAGGCAATTATACCGTAATGGTAAGTATTTGTGTATCTAAACATCTAAATATAGAAAAGGTAATACATTATGCTATGATGTTAGGACAACTATGATGTCTCTAGGCATTGGGAACTTTTAAACTCTATTATGATCTTATTCTCTTCTCATGTAAGAAAAGATGTATTGAGTTTATATCATATTATTTAAGTATTATTAATTTAGCATCATAAGTTATGAGATACTAAAGAGAAGAGTAAATCACTCAAGGATTTTACCTCCTCTTTGAGGAAAGGGATTAAGGCAATTTTGGTCAAGATAATTACATAAAGTTGGTGAAACTCTGGCTTTGTTATTGTCTCTATTCACTGATTAAGTACAGTTTAAGGGGATGCTTCTAGGCATAACCCACATGCGTAATTGGTGGCATTTTCTCAAGATTATTTTTCAGTGTATAAATTTATGCTTAGCTTCATTTGCCACTTTAGACCCAGGGGGAAAATGTAACAGATAACCATCCTTAGAAACTTAAAGAGACATTCCCTAATAAGAGTTACAGGCCAATCAACAACAATAAAAACACCGTATGCAACAAGATGATGAAACAACTTTCTATGAAATTGTTGGCCAGAGATTTATGTAAGTGCTTTCATTTGCTTGTACTCAGTATTAAAATCTTGACTTTTGTGTGATTGATTTGTTTTAAGGTTAACTATTCTATATACAGCAGGTATTCGATAAATAATGTTGACTGACAGATGGTTAAATGTTAGCATGTGCTTCATTCTTACAGGCAAATAGACACCTGGTGATTGATTATAGTCAAACATTCTTTAAAATACCCTTTGTGCATGTTTCAGACTAATGACTTGCTAACTTTAATTCTAAATTGAACACAATTTAGAACTATCATTAATTAATCTGATTTCGTTTTTACTATGGAGTTGAAGCCAAACTGGTTACAATGTTTTAGTCCACACTATTGGTGGTTTAAAATTCTCTTTTGAAAACTTGTAAAGATATACTAGGTAGTTTTTCTTCTGCTATTGCTGCAGTGATATCTTAAAGAATAATTCTAAAAGATGGCTGATTAATGATTAATTTTAAAAATCAATGGATTCTATCTCAATTTCTTTTAACTCACAAAGCTAAGTTATATGGAGTAATATTTTCTCCCAAAGTAAGTTAGTATTTGATAACTCTAACCGTTATTTTTCCCAACCTGGCAATAACTCCTTCAGGCCTCAACTCTTGGAAGCCCTAGGAACCTATTTAACTCATATTCTGAACACAATTTAGGTTCATGTAACTGTCCTCGTTTCAATGTTTCACTTCATTTCTTCCAGTATGTTGAATTCAGAGAAATTATGTTCTTTGGAAATGATTTCATGATGGTATCTCAGTTATGGTTATCCAGATTCACAAATATATTGGACAAAAAAAGGTTAAAATGAGTGACTGAACCACTCTAAAATCCGTTTTAAGCATTCATTTTCTATTTACTCAATGACGTCTTTAGTCAAACATTTTCAAGATTCACAACTAAGTGTTTGAAGATAAAAAGTACCTTTAGGTAATATTTTATTTTAATCCATGTATTTAATAACATTTTCATTTGACAAAACCATCCCAAAAGTGAATGACAAGTTCAGATCAGCTCCCAACCTGATATTAGAATAATAATATTCAAACAAAGCGAATATTGAGCAAAATACTCAAAAGACTATACTTTTAATGTGGAAAATAGTAATATGTTAACCATGCTAATGTGGTGGTGTTTTGAGTATGATTGAATTAATATTTGTCAAGATAGTATATGACACATTTTGCTACAGTCCTTTCCTTTTCCATAAACTAATGGTACACCATTTTTGCAGAGAAAAATAAAATTTTCCTTGAAATTCCCTCTTGTGACACCAGATGGTGCTTCCAACAATGAATTAGTTCTAAGTCAAGATTTTTTTTGAAAATGTTATGAATAATAGCAATAAAATATTTTTAGACGATCTAACCAGTACTCTCCTGTGCACCTCCACATTTAATAAATGAGGAAATTCCAAAAAGTGAAATGACAGATAACGTTTACCCAATCCTTCGGGTTTTTAATGACAGATTTGGGCAGCAACCCAAGGATCCTGGCACTGAATTCTTTTTTTTTTTTTTAATTTCAGATTAATATGAGAGTGCAAACTATGCCGTTACATAGTTTGTGTTTGTTTGGCAATGTCCCTGTTGTAGTTGTGCCCCTCACCTAAGGATGTGTGCCATGTACCCTCACATTGTACCCATTAGTTGGGAGCACACTAATCTCCTTCCCTTCCCTCCTCCCCTCTTTCCTCTCCCTCCTCCCCTCTCTCTCTACTCCCTCCTCTTGCTTCCCCCCAACTTGAATTAAATGGAGTTTTTCTCTCATGTGGGCATGTATTAGCTCATCTCCTGTCTTCATGTTAGTATTTAATGCATTGTATACTTACTTGCCTTTCCAATCTTGTAATATTTTATTAAAGAAAATGTGCCCCAACTGTATCGAAGTTACTGCAAAAGACATAAAGTCTTCATCTTTTTATGGTTGAATAGTATTCCATGGTATACATATACCACAATTTATTCATCCACTCTTGGGTTGATGGGCACTTGGGTTGATTCCACATCTTGGCAATTGTCAATTGAGCTGCAATAAGCATTCTTGTGCAATAATCTGTAGGATAAAATGATCTTTTTTTCTTCTGGGTAAGTATCTAGTAATGGGATTACAGGATGAAATGGAAGGTCTACTTTTAGCTATTTGAGTATTTTCCATACTTCTTTTCAAAGAAGCTATATCAGTGTGCAATCCCACAACAGTGTAAAAGTGTTCCTTTCTCTTCACGGTCTCCTGGTACCGAACTCTTTGAGTTAGTTTGTATTATTTTGTACTAAAATTCATAGTTAAAGGGAAGTATTTATATAATACACAAAGCTGAAATGCTCTATGTAGATACATGTGTACGTGTGTGCGTGTGTCTGTGTATAATTACAGAAAAGCATCTCAGGTCAGTTCCTCCCATTGTTATATCAACCAAGAGTTAACTAACTTAACAATATTTTTTAAAAAATGTTGGATCTTCTCAATGAATATTCTTTACCAAGGATTGGTATGTGAACAGCTGTATCTTTAGGTAAAACTAATTTGTAGAATTATATTTACTGAAAAGCTTGGCTGAAATCCATAAATCATTTATTTCATGTTTACTGATAAAGACATATGTCATACTGTTAAGTTGCTAGCTGACCAGGGCTATTATGGGAATGAGGCTGATTAAGACCCTGCAGGTGCATTCTTATTAAGATCATGCTGGTGGGTTGTTCTCATGACCTTGCAAGTGGTCTATTTTGAGAACAAAGTTAATTAAGACCCTAGGAGACTTCCAAGAAGCAGCTTATACACTTCAAAGTTGTGTGTAAAACCCAAAGGCTGCACTTTCCATGGTGCCTGCAGTCACTAGGACAGGGTCCAGATTGTTATCCAAGTCGTTAAAATCAACTTTTCCTTCCTTGCTCTTTCTCTCTTTAATTATTTCAGCAACTACCTTGAGCCACCCTGCCAATCTAACAACACTTCTGAAAATATTTGCAGTAATAACTTAGGAATTGTCGTGGAAGTTTTGAATTATCTGTATATTGCCAAAAATTTGTGCTGTCCCAATAGAGACATCCAATAGAGATCTTAGAGGAGATGAGGGCAGCCATGATTCTTCCTGATGTTATTTTCAAAAGTAACACGATAATTCAACAATCTCTCCTGATGTGACTGTCTTACATGGATACATCTTCAATATTTTTATTTCCCAGCTGTACTACCTCTTCCTTTTTACAATTACAACCGTAGTGCAGTTGTAAAATTTAAAAAAAACCAATAAATTCATGTCATACATCTCATTACAAGAGAAGGTTGAGCTACAGATTTGTCTCAATCCCTATCAAAATTTCAACACCTTTTTTTTTTTTAGAAATAAAAACATTCATTCTAAAGTTCATATGAAATCTGAAGAGATCTCAGATAGGCAAGATAATCTTTTATAAGGAAAACAATGTCATTTTTCAAAAAGATGATGGGTCAGTTGGGTTTCTTTAGTCACAGCTGTAGAAAGAGTCTGACTAGCATAAGCAAAACTGGAGAGAGTGTGAGCAGTGCCACAGAATGAAGGGAACTACCAACATGGCCATTATGGAAGGAACAGAAACTACGAATGCTCTTTAGATAAAGGTAGTAGGAAGTCATTCATAGTCTCCTCATGAACATCACTGCTGAAATGAAACATCTCCAAATTTTGTTGGTGTTACCTTATATCACTTTTCTTGTAATATTCAGAATCCCAGGAAAGAGATCCTAATTGATCAGGCTGGGGTTATGAGTCTATTTTATGGCTAAACGGGAGTACAGAACTACAGTTGTATTAAGATGACATTATATATGGCCTCAAAAATATTGGGGCACAATAACAAAAAAAATAAAACATCGCAAATCAAGAAATGAACACCCTCAAAGCTATAACTAAAATGCTTTATTGGTAGTGCTTTACATTTGTTTATATATATCAGTTAATTACTGACCTATCAGAAAATATTCTGTGTATTTCAGATACTTCTCATCCAGACCATTGACTAAGGATATGTATATTAAAATCATCGTTGTTGCTAAAGCAACATACACTTTTCACATTCAGGCCGCTCATAATATTTGTGGAGGGTCTATCTGATGTTTTGTACTATGTACAGTAGAAGTATACAATTATACAATAAATACACATAGGTACATTTTTGACACTACTGACCATATTTTTCTTAAATAACTTCTATTAGTTTGTAAGATATACTTGCGTCACACTTTCCTGTATTTCTTATATGTTTATGTTTTATTCTCAAATTTCTTCCTTCCTTCTTCCTTCTGTCCTTGCTTCCTCTCATTCCCCCTCCTCCTCTTTCTACTTCTTTTCCTCTTTCCCTTCCTCCTTTAATAACACTGTTTAGAGGAGGAGAAAGCTTTATTTATTTATTTATTTATTTTGCAGTTTGGGGCTGGGCCTGGGTTTGAACCCGCCACCTTCAGCATATGGGACTGGCGCCCTACCCCCCGAGCCACAGGCGCTGCCCTAATAACACTGTTTATTGAAAAAAATCAAAGTTTAATGGATGCCTGATATTTTTCACGTACCAGAAGCCATGATGAACAAACAAATGAAAAAGATGGAGAAATTTCTTGCTGTTGTGGAATTTCCAGTTTATTAGTAGAGTCAGATCACACAAACAAATAAGTTCAAATAATGATAAATACTACGAAGGAAGTAAAGGAAGCAAAAAAGAGTAGATAATGCCTGGAGAGAAGAAAAAGTTTAAGAACTCGTTTTCAGCTTGACCTCACTTACTGGAATTATTCCAAACTCTTCTTCTGCTTTGATTATATTTTTCCACTCTCCTTTTCCATCTTATTCACTCCTGGGTCTTTAGTTTCTGTCATTAGGCTAACAGCATCATATTATTTCTTCAATCCACTTCTCTCTTTCCTTCTAGACAAGCCTATTGACTTCCTTTTAGATAGCTTTGGTTCCTGTTTCCTTGGCTCATGAAAATCATGTCAAAAGTTAAATAATTACATTTACTCCTATAATCTTCCTCCAACTCCTATATTTCTATCATTGTAATAGGTACCTCTCCACCTAATCTGATGCTCAAGGCCGATCTTTAGGGAAGCGACTTCTATTCCTATCTTGACTCATCCTTCACATTTAATGAATTACTAAGTCCTACATTTCAATTTTTCCATGAAAATCAGCCCATGGTTAATACTCAACTTGAATTATGGCAAAAATATTTTAACTTATCATCCTCCATTTGATCCTACTCCCCTCCATTTTCCATACTTCGTATTAAGAGAACTTTTACATATATAACTTGGATAGTGCCACTGGCCTGCTCAAAATGTTTTAGTGTCTAACATTTCTCCATAATAAATCTTTAAATCCTTAACTAGGTTTATTGCATTGTTCTCTATCTATCTGTTGCTTACCCCTGACAATGCCACTTTTGTCAAACCCTCCAATTACGATGTTTATTGCAATTTGTCAAATATGCTTTCATTACCCTCACGTCTTTGCTATATGCTGCTCCCATTTCTATAAATAAAAGATTCCCCACTCTGTCCCATTTACTCACTTCTATCACCCCAGGCTCTCTCTCAGTTCTTAGAATTAATCCCTTCTCAACTTTGGAAATCTTTTCAGAATTTTTTAAGCTTTATTTTGGTGGTATACGTTCTTGCCTTCTGTTCCTATCACATTTTTTCGTTTTCCTTTCAGAGTAACTTAAATAGCAGTTGATTTTCTCTAGGTTTGCTGAGGGCAAGAAATGCATCTTTTTTTTTTTTTTCTTATTGCATTCTCATTCAGACCAATGCCTTGCTTAGAGTAAATATTTTTAAAAAAGAAAAGTGGGTTAGGAGGTCTCAAATACAGGATGAATAATGAATTATTTAGGATAAAGTGCATAGGGCTTTAACAAAGCAATATCACATATTCAAAAGCTTAGTGAAGTGTGTTGCTCTCTAACATCACTACGTGAACACTCTATAGTGATGGGAAACTGATTCGGATATCCAGGTACTTTTAATATTGTCTCTCTGCTATTCTCTATAGAAGTGGTACCTAGATGTTTCGGTCTCTGGAGCCCTCTACTCTCTTAGGAATTATTTAAAACACTAAAGAGCTTGTGCTTATGCCAGATATACCTAACATTTCTCATAAAGATAAAATCTGTACATTTACTGATTCATTTATTTAAATATAACAAGAAGTCCATTGCCCATTAAATGTTAACAAAAATAACAGATTTTTAAATTAAGGGAAAAAAAATTCTTACAGCCAAGAAGACACTAAGAAGACATGAGAACTAAATGTAATGTGGCATCCTGGATGGGATCCTTGAGATTTATTTTTAAAATATATCAGTTATAAGAGTGATATTATCTTACATTTTTTTGCAAATCTCTTCAGCGTCTGATGTAAGAGAAGAGCAATGAATATACAAGACAGCTCAAACTCCCTGAAAAGATGGAAGGGAAAAGGATCAGGGCACATTTGGAAGGATCAGCCTTATTACATGGGCCATTATGAAAGTTTTGAGATACACAAAAGTAAAGAAACACAAAATCCTTAAGGATGAAAACAAATTAAATCTTCAAGCAACATGGACAAGCTGAACAAGTTGAAACTTGCAAGGCTGAATCAGAAAGGATGCTGTCATCTGTGCTTCATGGAAGTGAAATAATGGACCATAACACAGTCTGTCTCAAAACCCTCATAGTGACTTACATATATGGAACAAAACTCTGTTATCCTTGTAACAAATAGAAAAGTGGCAGATGTGTACTACACGGGTATGCAGGGATGTGGAATCGATAATAGAATGATGTCATTACTCTTAGCTTTTTACGATATTTTCTGAGTGACTTTTTGCAAAACCTTGCAGAATGAAGAAATGAGCTTATTAGGAAAGTACATTGAGATTTATATCAATATATAGTAGGATGTATCTGTAGGCGATATATCCAATAAAGGACTAATAGCCAGAATCACAAAGAACTTAAACAAATCAAGAAAAAAAATCAAAATTAAAAAGTAGGTAAAAGACATGAACAGAACCTTTTCAAGAGAAGATAGACAAATGGCCAATAAACATGAAAAAATGGTCAGTGTCACTAATCATCAGGGAAGTGTAAATTAAAACCATAAGAAGTTATCACTTTACCCGGGTCAGAATGGCCTTTCTTTAAAAGTCCAAAAATGATTTCTGTATAGGCTTTATAGTCTTTTAAATGTCAGGATAAACTTGGGAGACAGAGACCTAGTGGTGGGGAGGGTAACAAGGTCAATGAATAAAATCATAAGACATTATGAAGTACAAATAGGTGGTCACCATTCCAAGGATGGCAGTGACAAAAAAAGGGGGATTTGGATCTAGGAGGCAGCCAAAAACAATATGTTTATTAGCCTAACAATGTGTTGTAGGCTGGTACTTTGATGGCTAAGCAAGAGCATGAGTGAGTTGAATGAAATGAAGACACATTGGTAAGTACCTTTAATCAGAATCATTATGTTCATTGTTTAGTAATAATCTTTGCATCATTAATTCTCCATAGTGATGTAATAATTTTCTGAAATGTAGTAGCTCTTGTAACTCTTTTTGATCTTTGGATGGACCCCTAAAATTTATCACATCACAATGTTATTTAAAAAAAGATATACTTTATTGACATCTTTCTAAGGACAAGACACAAGTACTACAACAATCCTTATGGATTGCCTATGATAGGGAGGCTAAATGGAGCTACTCCTTTGGAAGATAACTCATTTAGTATGCACATTTATGGTCTTAAAATAAAAAGAATAATGCCTCAAAATAATTTTCAGAAAAGGGCACTCTTAGGTCATGAGAAAAGTGCTCTTTTTAAGTGTTAGACCATTTTAGTAAGCAACTGTCACTAAGAAGGTAACTATCATTATTTAAGTACATTCATTAACATTGCTTAAGTGAATGCTGTCAGCATTTTTTCTCTTGTTTAGTTACACATGTCTGCAATTGGCCATTTGCATGGAAGCCCACTAGGCAGAGTCTAACATAGAATTTTAAAATTAAGTCGTGTTCCAAGCACTGTAAAGATTTATTTTAATTATAAAAGGAAATAAGAGACCCAACCAATCATCTTTTTGTATTTCCTGGTTTGTGACCATGCCTATTATTAGACAAGGTTTGTCATTTTCAGCTTCTAAAATCCATGACCAAATCTGAGGGAAATCTGCGTCTGTTACTTTAATGTAAAGTGCCAGCAAGAAATAGTCTATTCTAGGAATAATATTAACAAGTAGAGACAAAGAGGGACATCATGAAATTATAAATACAATCTTAACTTTAATATAGACAATGGAATTATTAAGGTGGCTATAAAATATTCAAATATTTCTTTTTAATTGTAGGACCCAGCAGGATTCATTTCCTTACCTTGAGTGCTTCTGTCTTGTTTCATTTGGAATCCATTTACCTTTCATTCTATTCATCTTTTCCCAATTTTATACCCTAAAGATAAATTTTAGACACATAATAAATTGCCCATTAAATAGTTGGCCTTGTCAAACTGATAGGCAGGAAGCGAAAAAAATCGCTCATTTCTAAAGGTCCATTTACTTATTAATGACAGCATAGGTTACTATATTTTCTGTGTATAAATTACTTCATCCCAAGGTAGAGAGCCCGGAGAAGAAATGTGGAAGGAAAGCCGGGCTTCTGAAAAGCCACTTGGTAAACCTCTCTATCATGTAGTTTCCATTTATTAGAAAAATAGTTTGGAAATTTATTGCTTCTCCTTTGCAAAGTGCTTGGAAAAAAGGCAAAACAGCAAATCTAGTAAGCATACTTCCTGAAGTTACACGTGGAATATTGCTGGAGAACACATTCCATTATTTTTCTCTGTGAGACTTTGGGCAAGACACTCACCTTCCTGAACTTTAGTTTTCTCATCTTATAAATCAGGGTGGAAATGACAATGCAGCAGTGTTACATAGAGGGTAAGCTATGCAAAATACTTTGAGTAGCCAGCACAGTTGACATTGAATAATTGGTAGTTACTAATGTTGCTATTATCATCAATAATAATGTAAATATTAGGTGATGTTTCCAAATCGAAGTTACCCAAGAACAATATTATATGTGGCTAACAGTTCCTGTATAGCTTCATTCACTTCATTATGAAGCACACAATTTTATGAATTTCAAAATATTTATATACTTGTTCAGTCTTTGTTACCAATTTTGTATTTGCATGACTGCTTTTGCTAATCGATCCATTGTCAAGTATTTAGGGATAATTCACTATGTTTCTTTCAACCAATACCCCCTTGCATCCAGGACACATAACAAATCAACAATCACCCATGTGTCTTCCTGTTCCATACAACATGACAAATATCTTAGAAACAAAAAATAAAAGTAAAGGAAAAACTCAGATTATCAGATTGTAAGAGGTCTCCCAGAATTCAATACAAATTCTAACCAATCCCTATTTTCCAATGCAGAGATTATCTGGCTTTATGACCTATCTACTTAAATTTCTTTATTGATTCTTGCTGTATTGAGGAATAAGACCAAAACCTGGAAGGCCTAGACTTAACTGATCTTCTCATAAACCAAACACCAGCCACATTGTCCTTCTTTCCATTTCTCAAAATTGTCACAGGGACTTTCACATACTGCTCTTCTAAGTTTCTGTCTCTTGGTCAGTCATGTTCATCTTCCAATATTGACTTAGAAATTATTTCAGGAAGGCAGAACAGATAGTTCACTATACTTAACTACACAAACTTTTAGTCTCATAGTCCCAAACTCTTTGCCTTTAGTGACAAAAATAAAAGACATATACCAATTATTTTCCATTAAATAATACATATGTGAATGTATATATGTTATATGTAACATATACTTATATATTGTATGTCGTATCAGATATTTTTATGCCAGGAAACTTTAAACAGTTCATGGAAAATTGCATTAAAAGATAAAAATAGGGTGGTGCCTGTGGCTCAGTGAGTAGGGCGCCGGCCCCATATACTGAGGGTGGCAGGTTCAAACCCAGCCCCAGCCAAACTGCAACAAAAAATAGCCAGGCATTGTGGAGGGCCCCTGTAGTCCCAGCTACTCGGGAGGCTGAGGCAGGAGAATCACCTAAGCCCAAGAGCTGGAGGTTGCTGTGGGCTGTGATGCCATGGCACTCTACTGAGAGTGACAGAGTGAGACTCTGTGTCTAAAAAATAAATAAATAAATAATAATAAAGATAAAAATTAAAATGTAAACTTTACTCATTACCATAAACCTCATCAAGTTAAGATAATTTTTAAGCAATGATGCCAGCCATTTAGTCCATCACTAAAGAACTGAGGGTCCTGGCAATTTACACATGTCAATGCAATCTGTTTTTACATTTTTACCTGAAGAAAAACAGATGCCCTATAGAGATTCTTTTGGATTGGGAACCAAAAATAAGTCAAAAGGAACCAAGTCAGGATTGTTAGGTGGATGCTTAATGATTTCCCATTGAAATTTTCACAAAATGAGCAAGCACATTGTCATTGTAGAGAAGGACTTTCTGGTGAAATTCTCCCAGGTATTTTTCTGCTCAAAGATGGACAATCTATTAATGCTAACAGGTATGGATATTCTTTCCACTCTCCTCAACCCCCTGTAATACCCTTACTTACTACCTTACTTACATTAGGTTCCACAATATAGCCTTATAATAACTCCCTTACACATACTCTCTATTTAATCCTTTCTCACTTTTTTACTATTGAGCTTATCTTAAATATTAAATCGTAACACATTGAGATAGGATCTAAGATATGATAATGTTGGTGGGAATTTGAAATGGATTGGAAGTAGTAGTCACTGAAATTAGTAAAGAAATTATGATAATAGAGTACCAGAAAAATATCTGACTCAACTGATATAATGATTAATAAGTAGTATATGAGATGGTTTTAAAAAATCAAAAGGGGGAGACCCAAATTTCTAAATTATTTTTTAGTTTTGCATCTTCTTCATTCTAAAACCCTTAGTAGCTTAACTTTTTTTTTTTTTGGCTGGGGCTGGGTTTGAACCTGCCACCTCCAGTATATGGGGCTGGCACCCTACTCCTTTGAACCACAGGCACCGCCCTTAATTTTTTAAATATTTTTTATTTCAAAATACTGCCAGAGTATAAAAGTTTTTGGTTACATGGATCACTTTTGTAATATTTGTTGACTCAGGGTTATAAGCGTGCCTGTCACCCAAATAGTGTTCATTGTACATGACAGGTTTTCATCCATCCCATTTCCCTCCTACTCCATGAATGATTTCCATTGAGTTTTATTCCCCTCTATACATGTGTGTGTTTGTTTGTTAGTTCCAATTTAATAATGAGTACGTGAGGTGTTTGTTTTTCTATTCTTTAAGTACTTCACTTAGAATAATGATCCCAGTGTCATCCAAATTGTTGTAAAAGACATTAAGTAATCCTTCTTGGTGGCTGAGTAGTACTCCATAGTATACATATACCACATTTTGTAGAACCAAATATGAATTGATAGGCATTTGAGTTAATTACACATCTTAGCAATTATTAATTGTGCTGAAATAAACATTCACGTACAGGCATTTTTTTGATAAAATGACTACTTTTCCTTTGGGTAGATACCCAATAGTGAGATTTCTGAATCAAATAGTAGACCTACTTTTAGTTCTTTGAGAAATCTCCCTACTGTTTTCCATAGAGGCTGTACCGATTTGCTGTCTCACCAACAGTGTATAAGCATTCATTTCTCTCCAAATCCACGTCAGCATCTATTGTGGTAGGATGATATCTTCTTTTGGTTTTAATTTGCATTTCCCTGATGATTAGTGACATTAAACATTTTTTTGTGCTTATTGGCCATTTACCTTCTTTTGAAAAACTTCCATTAATATTTTTTGCCCACGTTTTATTGGTGATTATTCATTTTTTTTTTCTTGCTGATTTTCTTGAATTATTTATAGGTTATAGTTATTCCCTTACATACGTAGCTTGCAAATACTTTTTCCCATTCTGTAGGTTGTCTGTTTGCTCTGTTGATTATTTCCTTGGCTGTGCAGAAAAGCTTTTAAATTTAATCAAATCCTGTTTATTTAGTTTTGTTGCTGTTGTGACTACCATAGGAGTCCTCTTCATAAATTCTTTGCATAGGCATATATCTAGAGTTTTTCCAACGTTTTCTTCTAGAATGCTTATTTGTGCCTTACATTTAAATCTTTGTAAGTGGTGAAAGATACAGGTCTTGTTTCATTCTTGTCCATATAGCTATCCAATTTTCCCAGGACCATTTATTCAATAGTGATTCTTTCTTCCAGTGTATACTGTTCTATGCTTTGTCAAAGATTGGTTGGCTGTATGTGGATTGTTTTGTATCTGTGTTTTCTGTTCTGTTCCATTGGCCTATGTCTCCATTTTTTAAGCCAATACCATGCATTTATAGAACAGTTTGCCCACAAACTATTGAACATACCTTCTTCTTATCAGCACATAAAACAACACACAAAAAAAAATGATCATTTTTTTAAGTCACAAAATATGGTTCAACAAGTTCAAAAAAATTGAAATCATACCATGTATCTTTTCAAACCACAGTGAAATAAAACTAAAGTCAGCTCCAAGAAAGAGACCCAATTCTATACAAAGACATGAGAATTAAACAACCACCTACTGAACAATTAATTATTGGGTCAACACTAAAATTAGGATGGAAAGCAAAAGATTCCTTGAACAGAATGACAAATGGGACACAAACTATTAAAATCTGTGGGATTCAGCAAAGGAAGTGCTAAGAGAAAATTCATAGCTTTAAATGTATACATCAAAAAGAAAGAAAGATCACAAATTAACAATGTAATGTCACATTTCAAGAAACTAGAAAAGGAGGAGCAAACCAAATCCAAACGCAGCAAAAGAAAAGAAGTAACTACTATTAGAGCAGAACTAAATGAAATAAAAATAAGAAATTAATACAGATCAAGGAAACAAATAGTTCTTTAAGAAAGCAAAAACAAAATTGATAAACCTCTTGCTAGATTAATCAGAAATAGAAGGGAAAGGAACAAAATGAGCTTAATCAGGAAGGAAAAAGGAGATAATTCACCTGGTACCACAAAAATACAAAATTTCACCTGTGACTACTATGAAAATCCTTATGTACATAAACTTAAAAATGTAAAGGAAATGGAAAAATTCCTGGAAACACACAACCTCCCAAGACTCAATCAGGAAGAAACAGATCTCTCGGACAGACACATAATTACCAACAAGATTGAAGCAGCAATATCTTCCAACACTAAAAAGGCCAGACCAGATGGATTCAAAGCCAAATATTACCAAACCTACAAAGAACAATTGGCATTCTTACTTCAGAAATTATTCCATTGTTACCAAAACCAGGAAAGGACACAACACAAAAAGAAAACTTTAGACCAATATCCCTTATGAGTATAGTTGCAAAAATATCTCAGTAAAATACTACCAAACTTAAAAAAAAAAATACTACCAAACTAATTTCAATAGCATATCAAAAACATAATCCACCAGAACCAACTGGGCTTCATGCTAGGGATGCAAGGATGGTTCAACATATGTAAATCAATAAATATGATTCACCTCATATAGAGAAGCAAAAGCAAAAATCATCTGATCATCTCAACAGATGCAAACAAAGCATTCAACAGAATTCAACACCATTTCACGATGAAGATCCTCAACAAACAAAGATCCTCTTTGTCATAGAAAGAAAATTATCTGAAAATTATAAAAGCCATGACAAACCCACAGCCAAGAACATACTAATTGGGGAAAAGCTGAAATTATATCCCTTAAGAACTAGAGTAAGACAATGATACTGTCATCACTTCTATTCAACATGATGCTGAAAGTCCTGGCCAGAGAAATCAGGCAAGAGAAGGAAATAAATGGTATCCAAATCAGGAAAGAGGAGGTCAAAATATCACATTTTGCTGGTATATGATCTTATATCTAGAAAATCTTAAAGATTCAGTCAAGGCACTCCTGGAATTAAAAAATAAATTCATCATAGTCTCAGGTTACAAGTCAATGTAAACTAATCAGTAGTATTCCTATACACCAATAATAGTCAAACTGAGAGTCAAATCAAATATTCAATATCACTCACAGTAGCAACAAAGAAAATAAAATACCTAGGAATATACTTAGCCAAGGAGATGAAAGAGCTTTACAAAGAGAACAATGTAACACTGAGGAAAGAAACCACAGACTACGTAAACAGAAAAATACATCATGCTCATGGATAGGTAGAATCAACATTGTTAAAATTCCACACTACCCAAAGTGATTTACAGATTCAATGCAACCCCCATCAAAATACCAACATCATCTTTCATATATGTAGAAAAAATAATTCCAAGCTTCGTTTGAAGCCAGAAAAGAACCAGAATAGCCAAAGCAATCTTAAGCAAAAAGAACAAATCTGGAGGCATCGCAGTACCAGACATTAATAGCCCATTTTTAACAAAGTAAAGCTAACCAAAAGTTAAATTTGTCTTAATGTCTTTTAATTTCTGCAACATAGCTTGAAAAATACAAACTCATTCTGAAGAGCCACCCAATCAAGGATAGAAATCTAAGTTTAGTTTCACATATACACTGTTAACATGGTATCCTTTTATGATCATTTTTATTTCTACTCTTCCAGATGTAAAAAACATATATACTAGAGCCTCCATAATTGACCACCTCTCTACTTTGACCACTTCCTTTAGGACATGCACCGCATGTACACCCCAGTACAGTAGGCCTAGTTCCTTATGTTGACCACCTCTGTATGCAAACATGGCATGGCCCTTGAGTGGTCAACCTACAGAGCTTCTGCTGTATATGTTTATTATCTAAAAGCCCATCAATAAAGTTACTATATACATATTTTTTCTAAAACTTGAGAATCGGGTTAAATATATTTGTCTCTTGACATCTAGTATACAGCAACAATTGAGATATTTCCATCTGCTTTAGGATTGTGCTGCATAATGGATGGCATTCAGTGAACAGGTTAATTCTTTTGTGTTGATTTTCTCAATCCTGAATTTTATGGCAATGTAGACTTGCTCTCAAGTTTACCTTTATATGCCTGATAGAATGTATAATTACAGTTGGGATTAGCCTAATCCATTCTCTACTTAATGAGCTGAACTAATATTAAACCCCAAATGGTCAGAAATTCAGCATATTTTAACTCTTCTTTACTCTGGCATGTTTTTTTTTTTTTTTCTTTACAGCTTCACTTAGCTTGATCCATTACCACCTTCTGATTCACTCTGGCATATACTCTAAATCAATTTATTTCATAGTCTTATGAGTTGAAGTCCATGGCATTTGACCAGGAAAAAAAAACATTATGAATATTAAACCCCAAGGAAGCAACTGGTAATTTGAATTTCAGCATTTGCATTTTAATGCACATGTAGAGAAAATATTTTAATAATAATGATTTATCTTTGGATGAAATAGATTTTGTAAATTAGATTGAATCAAAAGTCTGAGTTGGTTGAAACAGTATTGATATTGATATCAATACTGATAATCTATTGCTCTATGAATTCTTCAGTAAAGTTTACATAACAAAGAACAAATAATGTACTTAATTTGAGATGCATCTAAATTTTTATTCTGGCATACCTGTGTCTTATAAAAAGTATATTTAAAATGGTCACATAAAAAGCTTTTATATTCTGGAAGTGAACTCAGTGAATGTCTACTTTTTTATTTCAAAATATTAAAAGCATGCAAATGCTTCTGTTACATGGATACTTTGCATAATGATTGAGTCAGACCTTTTGCTGTGCCTATTTTTTTTTTTTTTTCAGTTTTTGACCAGGGCCAGGTTTGAACCTGCCACCTCCGGTATATGGGGCTGGCATCCTACTCCTTTGAGCCACAGGCGCCGCCCTACTGTGCCTATTTAATGAACATATATAATGTGTAATATGATCATCTAGGCATGACATAAATGACACTAATGTATATCATACTTATTTCCTGCTTCAAATAAATTTTGAGCTAGTTTCTCAGATAAGCTAATGCATTCCTACTTCAAATTCAGGACAACAAGTGAAAGATGAAGTGAACTTGAATAAAAATATTATATAAAAAGTGAGTAATTAATATATTCGTTTAGTTTTTAAAAAGCAATTAACTATATAGAAATAAATCAGTCACTCTAGTTTCACTTCAGGCAATGATTGACTAGCTTCTTTCCAAATAATTTTCCTACAGAACATTTTTATATATACCCTAGGGGAAAGACAACTTGAAGACACTCCAGAAATTGCACAAAATTGGAGAAAAGTGAAGTTCTATGAGCAAAATGCCTGGGTAATACGGATTCTCGCCTGAGGGTACTCCTCAATTATTGTGAAGCTTCTGCAACCAAACTGAATTCTGCAATTAGATACTGGATTTGGGAGTCAGAAGACAGATTTTGGAGGTTCCAGAGCAGCTGAAAAAATGATGGGAAATCCTAGAAGGAGTGAGCCACATAAAGAGGAGTTTCCAAAAATACATACATACAAATTCCACCTACATTCTTGGACAGTCCCTGAATTTGCCATGAATTAAGAAAATAAAAAAACATCTGTACGGCGATATTGACTAGTTTCAACGACCACTCATCATGGAAGTAGGGATAGAGGGGGTTTTTGTGGGCAAGGAGACAGTTGCAGTTTAATTTATTCACATGAACTTGCAGCCAGGACACAAATGACAGAGGGAGAGATGGAGCACATACACGTGTGTGTGTGTGTGTGTGAGAATATAGAATCAACATCTCATTTACAATGTGCACTCTATAATAACATTTTGCTAATTATGTGTGGAAACATAAGCATGAATCATACTCAAGAGAAAAAGCCTACATGTACCAAAAAGCTGTAGCCAACATTATATTTAATGAGGAAATATTGAATACTTTTCCCCTCTCATTGTGAAGAAGGCAGAGTTTGCTCTCCATTCAATTTGTACTGAAGTTACCAAGTAGTGGAAAACAGACAGAAAAATAAATAGAAGGCATAAAGACCAGGAAATAAGTGAAATGGTATTTATTCATAAATGACATGATTATTGATGTATAAAATGCTCAGGAACCCATTAGCATGTATCACACGAATGAAGTGATTTTAGGAAGATTACAAGATACAGGATTGACATACAGACATGATTTGTGTTTTTATGCCCTAGCAATGAAAACTTGAAAAAAATAAAGCGACTCAGCGCCTGTGGCTCAAGCCGCTAAGGCGCCAGCCACATACACCTAAGGTGGAGGGTTCAAATCCCCAGCCCGCGCCGCCAAACAACAATGATGGTTGCAACCAAAAAATGGCCAGGTGTTGTGGCGAGCACCTATAGTCCCAGCTACTTGGGAGGCTGAGGCAGGAGACTCGCTTGAGCCCAGGAGTTGGAGGTTGCTGTGAGCGTGATGCCATGGCACTCTACCCAGGGGGATAGCTTGAGGCTCCGTCTAAAAAAAAAAAAAAAGAAAAAAGAAAAGAAAAAAATAAAGCAATTTATATTAATATGGTGATACTTATAGTGCCAGTGTATTAATTCAATAAAAGATATTCAACATCTTTAGCATAAAATCCACAGTGTTTTGTGTGGAGAAAAATTAATGAAGACTTGAGTAAACGAAGAGAGCTATCTCATGTCCATGGGATTGAAACACTTAATATCGCCAACTTGTCAATTATTGCCAGCAAACATACAGATTAAATTCAATATGTCTAATAATCCCAGCAGGGTATTTTTTGTACAAAATAATATTTAAAAATCATACACGTGTGTATATACATGTTTTCAGGAGACTTGGGAAAATTAAAATAATCTCAGAGCAGTATAACTACACGAGGGCATTTATACTACTTGACCTCAAGACTTAACAATCATGGCAGAAAGACAGACAATTGTTCATTGGAATACAATAAATAAAGAGTACAGAAATAGATTTTCACTTATACAAATAATTGATTTTTGATCAAGGCATGCACACACACATACACTCATCAGTGGTAAAAAGACCTTTCAAGAATAGTTAGGATATGGAAAATAAGTGAACTTTGATCCCTACCTCACAATCTCTATAAAATTACTATGGGAAAGATCATGTGCTGAGCTATAAAAAAGCTAAACGTATAAAACCTCATGAAGAAACTATATGAAAATGTATTCGCTAACTGGGAGTAAGCCAAGATTTCTTAGTCAAGACACATGGAACAATAACAGATAAAAAATTATACTTTCGATTTTACCAGAATTAAAACTTTGGCTCATCAAAAGATACAATTAAGTAAATGTGATAAGCCACAGCCCTGTAGAAATATTTTTGCAAATTACTTCTGTGACAAAGTATAGAGTTCCCGAACAGATAAAGAAGTTCATCAACTCAGTAAAATAGGCAAAAGTCTTGAGCAGGCACATCACAATGAGATATGGGTGAATAATGGCTAAAAGGGAAAAAAACTGACATCACAAAATATTAGAAAGAATGTGGAGCAAGCAGCTGAAGAAAATCAAATGCAACGTTTTGGGTTTTTAAACTGGTGCAAACCTTTTTCTTTCAGTAAGTCATATACACATCGATCATGTATACATTAATGCATCATGGGGTACAGTGTGCTGATTTTATATACAGTTTGGAATGCTTAGATCAAATTAGTTACTATAGTGTTTCACTTCATTTACTTAATTATTGTGTTAAGACATTTATATTCTATACTTAGTAGATTTGACATATACCCTTGCAATATGCTCCGTAAGTGAGGTCCCACCGATTGCCCTCCCTCCGTCCAACCTCCTCCCTCCCTTTTCCTCCCCCTCGTCTTCCCTCCTTCATCTTGGACTATAGTTGTGTTTTATCTTTCATATGAAAGTGTGGATGATTATATATTGGTTTCATAGTAGTACTAAGTACATCAGATACTTTTTCTTCCGTTCTTGAGATACTTTACTAAGAAGCATATGTTCCAGCTCCATCCATGTAAACACAAAAGCGGTAACATCTCCATCTTTTCTAAGGCTGCATAATATTCGATGGTATGCATATATTTGTTAATCCATTCATGGGTTGATGGGCACTTGGGCTGCTTCCATGACTTGGTAATTATGAATTGGGCTGCAATAAACATTCTAGTGCAAAATCTTTGCTGTAAAGTGATTTTTGTTCTTTTGGATATATACCTAGTAGAGGAATTGCAGGATTGAACATCAGGTCTACTTTTAGTTCCCTGAGTGTTCTCCAGATTTCTTTCTAAAAGGGACGTATTAGCTTGCACTCCCACCAGCAGTGCAGAAGTGTTCCCTCTTCTCCACATCCACGCCAACATCTATAGTTTGGGGGTTTTGTGATGTGGGCTACTCTTACTGGAGTTAGATGATATCTCAAAGTGGTTTTTATTTGCATTTCTCTGACGATTAAAGATGATGGTCATTTTTTCATGTGAATGTAGGCCATGCGCCTATCTTCGTCAGAGAAGCTTCTGTTCAAGTCTCTTGCCCACAATGAAATGGGATTACTTGTTCTTTTCTTATTAATAAGTTTGAGTTCTTTGTGGATTCTCGTTATCAAACCTTTGTCAGAAACATAACCTGCAAATATCTTCTCCCATTCTGAGGGCTGCCCGCTTACTTTACTTACTGTGTTCTTGGCTGTACAGAAGCTTTTTAGTTTGATCAGATACATTATATATTTTAGGTGTTGCTTCATTTCCCCAGGGGATCTTCCTCATAAAATATTCTCCCAGGCCGATTTCTTCAAGTGTTTCCCCTGAACTCTCTCTAAGTATCTTTATAGTTTCATGGTAAGTTTAAATCTTTTATCCAGTGAGAATGAATTTTTGTTAATGGTGAAAGGTGTGGGTCCAGTTTCAGTCTTCTATAAGTCACCACCCAATTCACCCCACACCTAATAAAGTTTAATATACATATATCTTATGATAAGTAATTTAACTTCCAAGTATTTATCAAAGGAAATGTTTTAAATGCCCAGTAAAAGATTTATACATAAATGTTAGTAACAGTTTTATTCATAATAGCCCAAAACCAAATGTCACTCAAATGTTTATCAAGAGAATGGGCAAACTGTAGCTTATCATATAAAAGATACACTTAATCAGGAATGGACAACATATACTTTCAGCATTGTGGACATTAAAACTATCAAAAGAACTGGGACACAAAAGATTATATACCGTATAATTTTATTTATACAACATTCTAGAACAGAAGAAAGATTAATTGATTGGGAATAAATCAGTAAAGTGGTGGTTAGGATTCTGGGGAATTCCCAGGGAATTAGCATCACGAATATTTGTGGGGTGATGGAAATATTGTACACCTTAGTGGAGGTGTGGATTTCATTAGTATGTGCAAATGTACACATTTGTCAAAACATACGATTTCACAATGAAGAATCGTTGTATTTTAAGGTATGTAGATTTCAGCACACAGACACACACGCAACAATGAAAAATAGTGGACTGAATTTGCGCATCTTACTTTCACGAAGGTGTGGGTTAGCAAATTTGAAACTATTTTATGTGCATCTAGGATTAAAACATGGTTTAATACAACAATAAATAAATAAATAAAATGGTTTAATGGTTTAATGAGGATAATGGGACCACATGCAGTTTTCCACGGAGATTGTACTAATATCCATTCACACCACAAACGTATGACAGTTCTTGTTCAATATCCTCATCAAGACCAATTATTTTCTGCCTTCTTATTCTAGACCAGTTTTTCAACCTTTTTTTGAATCTCACAGCACACTTGAACCTGCAGTTAAACTTCAGCGGCACACCTACATTATGTTGATCCAAAAAAAGTAAAAAAAGAATATACTCACTATGCTTTGCACTTTTCAAAAATAATTTAATTAATGATCCTTAAAATTTTTCATTCTGCACTAGTTGAAAATCTCTGTTCTCGACTAAGCTGAATATGAGTTCCCAGTACGCACTTAGTCAGGAGTCTTTGTTTAGGGCAACAGTTACAAAGAACATAGATCTTAGAACAGATCTTGAATGTCGCAGCATATGAGGGATAAATAAAAGAAAAATCAATGTGTTTGAATGAGAAATACAAATAGAACAGAAAGGCAGGAAGAGCAACATGATGGAGACTAACACAACAGAGTGAGAGGACTGAGTAACAGCGTTGAAATTGGTCAAAGTTTTACGAAACTAAAAACAAGAAGCGCTCATTCGATTTGGTTTTGAGAAAGCCATTGGTGTCATTAGTGAGATAAGAGTGAATTTGTGGGGAGATGGAGAAGTGTTTGGCAAAGGTCAGTGGCTATGAATTAAAGAAACGACGAGACGTGTGAATATAAGCTTATGTGTGAAGTAAAGGACAATTAGACCATAACTGAGACAGGGAGGTGGCACCAAGAGATTTTTTTTTTTTTTCAAATGGATATGTTCACTTGTTTATATGATGGTAAAGGGCAAAAAAAGTTGTAAATATTTTTAAAGATTTTAGATTAAAAATAATTTTTGTAGAAATTGGAGAAGATAAAGTCTAGATGACAGCTTGGAGATAAGAAAAGAAAGGCCCAATGTAAACTTATAATGAATGGCATTCATTTAGAGTGTATGTATGAGAGAAAGGTCTCTTGCTTTTGACACCAGAAAATTCCCTCAACTGTTAAAAACAACATGCACCATTAAGTGCCTCTTTTATGTTGTTGCTGAGGTGAATGCCATTTATGTTTATTACAATGTCCTCTACTGGCACTGCCTGTAGCTCAGTGGATAGGGTGCCGGCCACATGCACCAGGGCTCATAGGTTCAAACCCAGTCCAGGCCTGCTAAAACAAAAAAAATAGACGTTGTAGTGGGCACCTGTAGTCCCAGCTACTCAGGAGGCTGAGACAAGAGAATCACTTGAGCCCAGGAATTTGAGGTTGCTGTGAGCTGTGATGCTACATCACTCTACTGAGGGCAACAAAGTGAGACTCTGTCTCAAAAAAAAAAAATTCTCTATTATTTTTGACACTATTAATTGCAAATCAAATATCGCCACTTGATCAAAGAGAGGTGTGTTTAAGATAGCCTGGAAATGTTTTCAACGTCTGCTTTCCTTCTGAATAGTTTTATGTGCTATGCATGTATTCCCGGGATACTTAAATCAAATTTCTGCCATGATTTCCACATCCCACCATCTCCAAACTCACTGCTAAAAATGCTGAATCAAACTGGCATCAGCTTAACAGGTGTATCCAATTCTTTATTTTAGGAAGATTTCTAAATCAGACCCTTCAATATTCCTTCCATTGCAATGACATGAGAAATATAGACCTTCTTTTCAGCATCTGTATTTATTCATTATCAACATCTGAATTTTGCTGTCTGTTTACTGTGTAGTATGTAGTGTGTGTTGTGTATAATATAGTCAGGTCCAGATTTTTAATTTATTATTCTTTCCACAACTTCTCATGATTCTCATACATTCATTCATTAAACAAATATTTATTGAATGTCTACAATGTTTTAGTGGCGTGTCTCACAGAGTTTGAATTCTAAGTGAAGAACATTACAGTAAACTGTATCTTACAGTTTTGTCCAATAGAACTTCCTTCAATTATGGAAATATCCTGTAATATCTTCATTGTTCAACATATTAGACAATAAATAGTCACATGTGCCTACTGAGCAGTAGAACATGACTACTGCAACTAAAGAAATATTTGCTTTTACTTAAATTTAGTTAGTTATCTTTTTTATGGCTGAGTACACATAGTTTGTATTGTCCTGGATTGATAGGGAGAATTTTCTCCTTAGGAAAGAATCTCAAGAATGGAAAAGCAAGCAGCCCGTGTACTCAATACTAAGTTGCAACTGGTACATTAACAATCGTTCTTTTTGCTTAGGATTGCTTTGGGTGTTAGTACTCTTTTTTATTCCACAGGAAATTTAGGATTTTTTATTCTAATTTTCTAAAAAAAATAACATTAGTGGTTTTTGTTCTTATTAAATCACAGCTGTGTACATTAATGCAATTAGGGGGTACAATGTGATGGTTTTAAATACCATTTGAAATGTTTTCATCAAACTGGTTCCCATAGCCTTCACCGCATTTTCTTTTTTTTTTTTTTTTTTTTACATTGCAAACAAGTGCAGTTTAATTCAATTACTGAAAACTACCCTGGTTTCCAGGACACTACCTCTCAAATCTTTTTTTCTGGTGGTTCAGACACGAAATCCTTGAAAGGGAGCACATCCCATTATAAATCATCTTTGACTAGAATTAGGTCTTTCACAAAATATAGACAGAAAACAGAACATTTGTTTAACATGTGAGACATTTTTAGGTAGAGGCAATAGTAAGATTATATTCAAGTAATCTAAAAGTTGGAAATGGGAGCTATGTAATTTAATCTTTTAAATTAATGTGGCAGGACATGGTGGCTAACGCATATAATCCTCACACTCTGAGGGCCTGAGGCAGGGGGATTGCTTGAGCTCAGGAGTTCAGAACCAGCCTGAGCAAGAGTAAGACCACATCTACTAAAAATAAATTAAGATAACCTCATTCCTCATTCATTTTTGCTCAAGATATAAGTCTCTTTGAGTCATCTAATGCCATGAGTAATCATTTAAAGAGGAACAAAATTAGATCTTTTAAAAAAGTGTGTGTGGTTCGGTGCCTATAGCACAATGGTTACAGCGCCAGCCACATACACCAAGGGTGGTGGGTTCGAATCTGTCTTGGGCCAGCTAAACAACTGCAACAAAAAAATAGCCGGGTGTTGTGGTGGATGCCTGTAGTTCCAGCTACCTGGGAGACTGAGGTAAGAGAATCTCTCTCTCTCTCTCTCTTTTTTTTTTTTTTTGCATATACATGTGTTTATTAGGTTTCCACTTTTTGCCTTCACAAAATTAAAAAGGCTTAAAATTTATCAACAATAACAATGCTTAAGATAAAGACTAGAAACAAAAACCTCGTAAATAATGAATGAAGATAAATACATTCAAAAAAGAAATCAGAGGATTGCTGCAACGAAGTATTAAGCAATAATAATAATAGTAATGCAAAGAAAGTAACCGCATTTTCTTTCTGTGTTTCTTTTCTGTGTTAAGACATTTGTTTTGATGGGAATTGCATGGAAACTGTAAATCACTTTTGGCAGTATCGACATTTTAACAGCATTGATTCTTCTAATCCATAAGCATGATATGTTTCACAATTTATTTGTGTGATTATTGATTTCTTTCCTCAGTCTTTTCTAGTTCTTCTTGTAGAACTCCTTCTTCTCCTTGGTTAAATACATTACTAAGCATTTTATATGTGTACAGCTATTATAAATGGTATTGAGTTCTTGATCCTATTCTTAGCTTGGCTACTATTACTGTATAGAAATGCCACTGATTGGCATACATTAATTTTGTAACCTGGAACTTTGTAAGTTTATCAGTGCCAGGAGACTTTCGGAGGAGTCTTCAGAGTTTGCTAGATATAAGAGCATGTCATTATCAAGTAGGATAGTTTGACCCTCTTTTTTAATTTGGATGCCCTTTATTTCTTCCTCTTACCTTATTGCTCTGGATAGGACTTACAGTAACTAGGTTGAATATAGATGTTTGAAAGTGGACATCCTTGTCTCATTCCAGTCCTTAGAGGGAATGCTTTCATCTTCATCACATTCAGTACGATGTTAGCAGAGGGGTTTTAACATCTGGGTTTTATTTTTTTGGAATATGTTCCTTCTATTCTTAGTTTGTTAATTGTTTTTATCATGAAAGTTGCTGGATGTATTTGAATGCTTTTGATGTATCTATCTAGATGATCATATAGTTTTTTTTTTTAATTTTATTTATGTGCTGAGTGGCATTTATTAATTTGCATATGATAAACCAGCTTTACATCCCTAGGATGAAACTTACTTAATCATGGTGAATATTTCTTATGTGCTATTGAATTCAGTTTGTATTTTCTTGAGGACTTTTAGGTTTCTGTTC
Source organism: Otolemur garnettii (assembly GCF_000181295.1). NCBI lineage: Eukaryota > Metazoa > Chordata > Mammalia > Primates > Galagidae > Otolemur > Otolemur garnettii. The sequence goes on from NW_003852446.1 coordinate 11,924,652, forward strand.
ATGATGGATATCGATCTGGAGATTTTTGTTTAGTTTTGTTTTGGGTTGTGTTGTTGTTGCATCTTTTCCTGACTTTGGAATCGGGGTGATACTGGTTTCATAGAATGATTTAGGGATTTTCCCTCTTGCTTGATGCTATGGAAAGTTTCAGAAGGATAGGTACAAGTTCTTTGTAGGTTGGGAAGAATTTGGCTGTGAATCCATTTGGTTGTTGATATTTGGGGGAGGAGGGATTTTTTTGTTATTTCTAATTCAATTGCACTGCTCAATATTGGTCTGTTCAAGATTTCTATTTCTTCCTGATTCAAGTTTGGAAGGTAGATTGTTTTCAAAAATGTATCCATATCCTCTAAAGTTTATGCATAAGGTGTTCATGATAGTCTCACATTATCTTTTGTATTTCTTTAGTATCAGAGGTAATGTCTCCTTTTTCATTTCTGTTGAGCTTATTTGAAGCCTTTCCTTTTTGGTTAATCAAACTAGCATTCTCTTGATTTGTTTATATTTTCAAAGAACCAATTTTCATTTAATTGATCCTTTCTATTCTTTTTGTTTAAATTTCGTGTAGTTCTGCTGTGATCTTTGTTATTTTTTGTCTTCTGCTAAGTTTGGGTTTGGTTTAGTCTTTTTCTAGTTCCTTGAGGTGTGACATTAAGTTGTGAATTTTTAATGTAGAGAACCTCACTTTTAGCATTACTTTTCCCTGTTTCCCAGAGGTTTGGGTAGATTGTGTCTTCATTGTCATACAACTTTAAAAAGTTTGATTTTCATATTGATTTCATCATTGACCCAAAGATCTTTCAGCAGCAGGTTGTTTTAATTTCTTTCTTTTTTTTTTTTATTTTGAGAGAGAGACTCACTCTATTGTCCAGGCTGGGGTGCTGTGCTGTCAGCCCAGCTCACAGCAAATTCAAACTCTTGGGCTCAAGCAATCCTCCTGCCTCAGCCTCCTGAGTACCTGGGACTACAGGTGCCCCCTACAACACCTGGCTAGGGTAGTTTACTTTCTTTTTTTTTGCAGTTTTTGGCCAGGGCTGGGTTTGAACCCACCACCTCCAGTATATGGGGCTGGCGCCCTACTCCTTGAGCCACAGGTGCCGCCAGGTAGTTCACTTTCAATGTGTTTGTATAGTTTTGAGAGTTGTTAAACTCAATTCTAATTTCTTTTCCACTATGATCTGAGAAGATGCATGGTGTGACTTGAATTTTTTAAGATTTGCTAAGACTTGTTTTGTGGCCTAACATATGGTCTGTGTTGGAAAATATGTGATGTGCTGACAAGAAGAATGTATATTTCTGTAGTTTGGGGGTAAATTTTTCTGTAAATGTGTGTTAAATCCATTTGCTCTAGAGTCCTGTTTAAGTCCAGTGTTTCTTTGTTGATTTTCTGCCTGGATGATCTGTCTAGTTTTGTCAGTGGGCTATTGAACTCCACCACTATTACTATTGCTGTTTATTTCATTTCTTAGGTCTAATAGTATTTGTTTTATGAATCTGGGAGCTCTGGTGTTAAGTGCCTATACATTTAAGATGGTTATATTTTTGTGTTGAATTGATTCCTTTATGATTTCATAATGGCCATATTTATCTTTTTTTTATTCCTGTTGCTTTAAAATCTGTTTCTGTTATAAGAAGAGCTATTCCTGCCCTCTTTTTGTTTCCATTTGCATAGAATATTTTTCTGCCCTTTTACACTGGACTTACCAGGATAAAGGGGATCTCCAACAAATTGGGAGCTGCCAGACTGCTGCAGGTGAGGGGAGGAAAATAAACACTCTCACCTACCCTTTTCGCGCAGCTCTGAATCCTTCTGGTGTCAATCTCTGCCATAATCTTGCTTCTTCTAATTTTACGCCACTGCTTCTTCTCATGGGATCTGTGGGAAGCATAGGTTCTGGCACCTTATCCTCAGTTTTTTATTTCACCCAGTCTCACTTGAAAATGTTTCTTCTATTTGGGATAATTTCACAACTGATGGCTTCAGCCAGCCACTTTTTCCTTTTCCTCTCCATTGTATTAAAAGGTCCCTACTACCCAAACTTATCTACAGATACAGTGTAATCCCTTTCAAAATCCCAGCAGTATATTTAAATAAGAAAATTTTAAACTAAACTAAACTAAAATTGATATGGAACCATGAAAGACTTGGAATATTTTAAATTATTTTTGAAATTATGTTTAAAGTTAAATTAAATTATATTTAAATATCTTTTATTGCTAGATAATTATAATTATTTTATAATTATACAGAACACATTTATGAAATTATCAAAAACATCATCTCTTACTAAGTGATACTTAAAATATTTCTTTAGAATTTCCAGAAGACTATATTATATTCTACTTTTATATACAACTAATATTAAATTGAGTTTATGGTCACTTTTGAATTCAGGAACAGACATACTGAGTTATGACTGCCACATTCTTTTGGAGTTATTATAAAGTAACTGAAAGAACTTTTTTTTTTAAATCAAATGTGATATTCTATCAACCCCAAAGCTGTTATTAGTCACCAGGGATTCAGTTTTCTGCATCTTAAGTGAAGTTTTGAATAATATCCATATCCCAAGAATCCTACCAATTTAAATAACATTCACAAAAGGAGATAAAAAGTGGATGAGAGAATGAACTTGTCACAAAGAACACCATAAATATTCAAACAATATTTTAAAGGAGTTGATAAGGCAGTAAGTAGAATGAAGGAAGACATTTCAAAAGCTTCAGTTTGCTTTAGATTAAAGGTGACCAGAGAGTGTACAACAGGACTTAATAATTCCTTTGGTGGAATGGAGTGGAGAAATGAATGAAAAAACATAGGTGGTGTAAAAGTAGAAGGAAATTAATTCCCCATATTAATGGTGAGCAAAATGTAAGAGACATAGTACAGTATTGTGAAGGCTATTCCAGTTTGAGGTAATCCTTCAATGTCTTATCCTTCTTACATTGTCTTCCTTATCCTTTATTTTGGTTTCTCTTCTGAGCTTCTCCAGACCCCATTTCAACATCTAAAATGTCTTTTATAATTTTTAAATCTTTAATATTTATTTATTTTAGATTTATTTTCGATTAATATGAGGGTACATATGATTAGGTTACATTGATTGAATTTTTAAGGTAAAGTCAGAATTCTGGTATTATCTTCACCCAGGAAGTGTGCCATTTACCCATACATTGTACCCGTTAGGTAGGAACTTAACAAACCCCCTCCCCCCTTCTTGAATTTAATTGAATTTTTTTCACATGCTAACAATGTTGTGATTTTTAATATTTAATTAAAATTTTTCAGACAATTCTGCCCTCAGAGGGAAAATGTTAAATATTTTAAAGTTGGGGCAGTGTCTGTGACTCAGTGAGTAGGGCCCTGGCCGGGTTCGAACCCACCCCGGCCAAACTGCAACCACAAAAATAATAGCCAAGTGTTGTGGCCGGCACCTGTAGTTCCAGATACTTGGGAGGCTGAGGCAAGAGAATCACTTAAGCCCAGGAGTTGGAGGTTGCTGTGAGCTGTGATGTCATGGCAATCTACCCAGGGTGACAACTTGAGGCTTTATCTCAAAAAACAAAACAAAATAAATAAATAAACAAACAAATGAATAAATATTTTGAAGTGTAGTGTAACAACAAAAATTTTTAATATAGATTATATTGGATTTAATCAAAGTTTGACATAGGGTGGTCCACTGTCTCAGTTGGCCTAGAACTATCTCAGTTTTAAAATTCATAGTTTGTGATTGGAAGAAAGACTTTGTGGGATAGGCTTAGCTTTTGTGGCCTGCAGCCAGCATCCAGGTGCTGGAGGGAGACCCACCAGGTAAGGGGCATGAAAGCTGAGCAGGTATCCCTACTGCATGCTGGGCTGTGGATTCTGAACTACTCTTCCCCTCCATTGCAGGCTCTTTGATGTAGTGCAGGTGCCTCCTTCCCTTCTTAGAAGCTTTCCCAGTGGCCTGAGAGTTGACCTCCAACCCTTATTGGGGTCAGTGTTTGTACCATCTTTGGGAAACCCGAAAGCAGGATTGCCTGGTCCAGCCCAAACTGGCATTGTCCCCACACCAGGCTCAATAGTAGAACAAAGTACAAGGACCCTAGGGAGTTGTGAGGCTCCACTTAGGATGTGTGAGAACTTCTCCTGATTAACAAAGGCCAAGCCTAAATTCCACTACCACCATTACAGTTGACTCTCTCCCACCAGCACTGCCTACTCACCAGGAGACCAACACGTAGCCCATTAAAACATTAGCTGACACAATTGTACCTCACTGAATTGGCTCTTACTCTTGAGTGCTACCTGCTAGTTCCTATTAATACAAGTGCACAGTGCTAGAGAACAAGATAGGATTTTAGAGATCTTTATCTGCCCGTCTCTGCAGAAGGCAGTGAGTCTGTGTACCTGTTTAGTACACCACTACTATGACCTAGAAAGAACAAGCATTTTAGAAAGTCAACAGACTAAGGCTATCTACAACCAAAAACGCATACAGAGCCTTGGCATTCTGAAAGCCAAAAGGTCTTACCCAACACACATCACATTTATAAATCTCAAACGAGAAAAAATATTTTATTTAAACAAAATTATATCCAAAAAGAAAAAGTGACAGCTTCTTCAGATGACAAAGAATCAGCATAAGAATTCTTCCAGTACAAAAACCCAGACTGCATTGCCTCTCCCAAAAGGATCACAACAGCTCTCTAGCAATGGATGATCATTAAAATTAAAGCACTGAAATGTCAAATAAAGAATTCAAAATATAATTTTTAAAGAAGCTGATAGGATGCTATAGAAAGTGGAAAAAAACACAAATAAACTAGAAAACTATTGAATAGTGAATATGAATTAAATATTTAAAAGGAAACAGAAAAATAACTTCTGGAAATGAAAGACTCATCAAAAGACCTACAAAATATAATTAAAAGCTATAAATAGAATATACGAAGGAGAAAAAAGCTTTGCCAGCCACAAATGTTCTACCTTGCTAAATATACTTTCTTTAAAACTTGAAGTGAAACCTTTGAATTAGCATTAACAGACAAAAATAAAGAAAATAAAATATAAAAATCAACAAAGTCTTTGAGAAATATGAGATTATGTAAAGGATTCAAACCTGTGAATCATGAATATTTCTGAGGGTAAAGAAGATTAAATAAAAAGTGTGAAAAGCCTATTTGAAGGACTAATTGAAGAAAGTTTCCATGGTCTTATAAGAGATTGAGACATGTACATAGATACAAGTTGTTCAATAAACATCAGGGAGATACACTGCAAAGAGGTCTACTATCTAAAGTCAATGTGACAGAAAACATTTTAAAAGCAGAAAGATAAAGATATCTAATAGCTAATAGAGGAAAGCCCAGTAGACTTCTCCCCAGAAGCCATATAAGCAATCAAAGATTGGGATTTTGTTTTCATTATTCTCAAAGGAAAGAACTGTCAGCCACAAAATGTTATATCCAGCTAAACATAGCTTCATAAAAGGAGAAATAAAGTCTTTCCCCGAGAAGCAAATGCTAAGGGAATTCCTCACTACATGACTGACCACACAAGAAATGTACTATGTGATTCTAAATATCTATGCCAAAGGTTGATACTTGCTATCCTTAAAACATTTGAAACCATAAACCTCATTCATCTTGTAAAAGAGTTACACAATTGAGAATACAAAGCAACTAGGTAACAATTAGCCTCATGAAAGGCAAATAACCTCACTTATAAATACTGATGTTTCATGTAAACAGACTAAATGCCCCGCTTACAAGATGTAGACTGGCAGAATAGATAAAAAGTAAAAAGCACAACCCAAATGTCTGCTGCCTTCAAGAGACCCACTTAATTTTAAGGACATTTATTGACTCAAGGTAAAGGGATGAAAAAAATATTCCACACAAATGAAAACCAAGTGGAAATAGGAATAGCTATTCTTGTGTCAGATAAAACAGACTTTAATTCAAAAACTATGAAAAAAGACAAAGAAGGTCAGTATATAATGATAAAGGAATCAATTCACCAAGAAGAACTATCATATATATATACATATATAAATATACTCGTTTATATAGGTCGTTTGTTAGGTCTGGTAGTATTCATTTTATGCATTTGGTTCCAGATACATAAAATGAATACTACTAGACCTAACAATAGAGATAGAAAACAGTACAATGATACTGGGGGAATCTGTTACCCCACT
>NW_003852446.1:11931487-11963722 GCF_000181295.1 Otolemur garnettii
AGTACAATGATACTGGGGGAATCTGTTACCCCACTTACAGCACTAACCAGATAGAGGCAGAAAATCAATAAAGAGACACTGGACTTAAACAGGACACAAAAGGTCACCCAAAACTACTACAAACATCTCTACATCCTTATACATGTAGTATAAAGGATATAGATAAATTCCCGAGAAACCAAAACCTCTAAAGCTTGAGTTGGGAAGAAATAGAAAATAAATAAGATTCAAGCAGTAATGAAAAAAACTCCCCTCTTCTTTACCCGCACATAAGAAACCCAGGACCAGAAAGATTCACAGCCAAATTCTACCAGAACTACAAACAAGAATTAGCACCAATTCTTCTGAAACTGTTTCACAGCACTAAAAAGGAGAGAATCCTCCCTAACTTATTCCACGAATTCAGTATCTCTCCAATACCAAAGCCAGACAAGAATCCAATTAAAAAAAAAAAAAAACTCCATAACAATATCTCTCATTAGCATAGATTCAAATTTTTTATAAAATACTAGTAAATCAAATACAACAGTATATCATAAAGATAATTCACAATGAACAAATGCATTTCATCTTAGGGAGACAATGATGGTTTAATGTATGCAAATTAACAAATGTGATTCACGACAAAAACAGAATTAAAAAGAAAAATTATATAATCATCTTAATAGATGCAGAAAAAGAATTTGATAAAATTCAGCATCCCTTCACGATAAAAACCTTCAACAAACTAAGCATGGAAGGAGCATACCTCAAAATAACAAAGGCCATATACTGCTAACACACTGCCAACATCATATCGAATGAGGAAAAGTTAAAAGAATTCCCCTAAAGAACTAGAACAAGCCAAGGGTGCTCACTTTCATAACTCCTTTTCAGCATACCACAGGTATTACAAATCCAGCCACTACAATCAGGCAGGAAAAAGAAATAAAGGGCATAGAAACTGGAAAAGAGAAAGTCAAATTATTTCTATTTTATGATATTATCTCATACTTAGTGAACCCTAACTATCCATTTAAAAGACTCCTAGCTTTCATTAACGAATTCAATAAAGTCTCAGGTTACAAAATCAGCATACAAAATCAATAGCTTTTCTATACACCACAAATGAACAAGATGGGAACCAAATCAAGAACAATCCCATTTGTAAAAGCTTTAAGAAAAATAAAATACCTAAAAAATATTTAACCAAGGAGGTGAAAGATCTCTACAAAGAAAACTATGAAACTCTGATGATGGCTCAGTCAGTGCCTGTGGCTCAAGTGGCTAAGGTGCCAGCCACATACACCTAAGGTGGCAGGTTCAAATCCAGCCTGGGCCCACCAAACAACAATAATGGCTGCAACCAAAAAATAGCCGGGCATTGTGGTGTGCGCCTATGGTCCCAGCTACTTGGGAGGCAGAGGCAGGAGACTTGCTTGAGCCCAGGAGTTGGAGGTTGCTGTGAGCTGTGATGCCATGGCACTCTACCCAGGGTGACAGCTTGAGGCTCTGTCTCAAAAAAAAAAAAAGAAAAAAGAAAGAAAGAAAAGAAACACTGATGAAAGAAATCATAGATAACACAATCAAATGGGAAAACATTCCATGCTCATGGACTTGATAAATCAATATTGTTAAAATGGCCATTCTTCCCAAAGTAATCTACAGATTCAAAGCAATTCTTATCAAAATATCATGATCATTATTTAAAAGATTTTTAGAAGTCTTATAATTAATATTGAACCAAAATGAGTCTGAATAGCCAGCAATCCTATGCAAAAAGATCAAATCTGGAAGCATCATGTTGCCTGACTTCAAATTATACTACAAACTGATAGTAAACAAAACAGCATGTACTGGTATAAAAATAGACGTAAAGGTCAACGGAACAGAACAGAGAATCCATAAATAAAGCCAAATGCCTATAACCAACTGAATTTTAATTAAGCAGACAAAACATCCATGGAGAAAAGGACATCCTGGGGCAGCACCTGTGGCTCAAAGGACTAGGACGCCAGCCCCACATGCTGGAGGTGGAGGGTTCAAACCCAGCCCCAGCCAAAAACTGCAAAAAAAAAAAAAAATAGCCGGGTGTTGTGGCAGGCACCTGTAGTCCCAGCTACTCGGGAGGCTGAGACAAAAGAATCACCTAAACCCAGGAGTTGGAGGTTGCTGTGAGCTGTGAAGCCACAGGACTCTACCAAGGGTGATAAAGTGAGACTGTTTCTAGAAAAAAAAGAAAGAAAGAAAGAAAAGAGAAAAAGACAGCCTATATAATAAATAGTGCTAGGAAAATAAGATAGCACCATGCACTAGAATGAAACTTGATTCCTATCTCTCATCATTTATAAAAAGTAATTCAAAGTGGATTAAAGAATTTAGGAAAAACTCTCCGAACCTTGCCCTTTGCAGAGAATTTATGACTAAAACACAAAAGGAAATGCAACAGAAACAAAAATGGACAAATGTGATTTAATTAAACTGAAAATCTTCTGCACAGCAAAATAAATACTGAACAAAATAAATGGACAACCTATATAATAGGAGAAAATACTTTAAAAATTATGCATGTGAGAGAGATTTATTATCCAGAATCCACGAGGAACTAAGAAAACGCAACAAGAAAATAAAACTTAATAACCCCAGTAACAAATGGGAAAATGACATGACATTTTTCAAAAAAAGAGATACAAATTGCCAAAAATATATGAAAAAGTCTTTAACATCACTAATTATTGCAGAAATGTGAATTTAAGCCAAAGTTAGATAATCCTCTTACGGTAGTCAAAAAGGCCATTGATAAAAATTCAAAAAAAAATTGTATGTTAGTGAGGGTGCATAGAACAGGGAATACTTACACATTGTTGCTGGAGTTGTACATTATTACACTGTCTATGGAGATCTCTGAAAGAACTAAAAATAGATCTACCATTTGATCCGTCAATCCCACCACTGGGTATCTACCCAAAGGAAAAGAAATCATTATATCAAAAAGACACCTGCACCCATATGTTTATCATAGCACTATTCACAATAGCAAAGATACGGAATCAACCTAAATGTACATCAACCAATGATGAGATAAAGAAAATGTGATATACACACACACACACATACATAACACACACCATGGAGCACTACTCAACCATAAAAAGAATGAAATAAGGTCCTTTGGAACAACTTAGATCAAATTGGAGGCCATTATCCTAAGTGAAGTAACTCAGGAATGAAAAATAAAAGACCATGTGTTGTCACTATTATGTGGTAGCTACACTATGGGTACTTACGGTCATACAAAGTGGACGCTTCAAAATGTGGCAATATGCAAAGTGAGTAAGGGATGAAAATTACCTATTAGGTACAATATACGTTATTTGGGTGATAAGTACACTAAAGGTCCTTACTTCACTACTACACATAATTGTCATGTAAAAAAATTATACTCCCTAAATTCATAAAAAAGAAGTAAAAGCAAAAATAGAAAAACTGAAACACAGTCCTCAGAAAACTAGTTTGCTTAAACTTCCCTCATCCCCTGCCCAGAAATGAATGTTATTAACAAAGCATGTGGTAAGGCAGCTAAATATTATACAATTAACAAATGCTATGGAGATTATCAAGTTAGAATTAAAATGTTAAAAACTTACTTTGATTTAGCACTTTTACTTGTGTACTACTTTCATCCCTAAATAACTTGGGAAATAATCTATCTGGCTTATTTTATAGGTGAAGAAACAAATGCCCCAAATCACACAGGTAGCCAATTTCAGAGCTCCTGGCCGTGTTGTACATTCCTACTGTCATTCTTACTCCTTTGCCTGGCACATGAGTATTTCCCAAACTTTGCTGCACATTGGAGTCACCAGTGTAGATTGGTGATTGTGGATCATCGAAAAATACTGATTCTTGCCCCCCTCAACATCTCGATTTAATGAGTATTGTTATGGTGTGGGCATTATAATTTTTAAAAACCCTAAGTTGAGCAAAATTTGGGAACCACTAATCTAATATATGGCACAACTTCCCATTAGAATCACGTGGAATAATTTAAAACCTAGCAATACCTAGACCCTGCCTCTGACCAATTATATCAGATGTTCTGAGGTTGCTGTCTAGGCATGTGTATTTTGTAAAAAGCTCCACTAATTCTAATATGTAACAAGCTTTGAAAACCACTCTACTTTAGGTTTTAGATAATTTATTTCTCTGAAAAAAAATAGCTTTTCCTTTGTCTGGCACACAATACCTTTATATCTACAAAGTGTTTTTGTGCCTGATTCCACAGCAGGTCTTTGGAGTCTCAGAAACTCACCATTCAATACTCTATTCAAACATACCCAATAATAGTTGTTAACTTTCAGTGATCCTCCCCTTGAGTACTCAACTTAGTCAAAAAGCTTCATCACTTTCAAGATATGAATTGATAAATGTCATTTTGTTCAAGCAGAATTAGGGCTTCTGGATTCAGTTCAGTCATTTTATGAGGAGATATAGTTAGATTAAACTCTTAACAGCTAATGGAGTTTGCTTCCCAGAAGCTTTGATTGCTTAGCTTGGAACAGGTTTGGAAGTAGCACTAAATGTAAAATTGTAGTCACTTGGACTTTGAAATTTTGTGTCTATATAAGTTATGAATTGTCAAATTTTAGACCCTTATTCTTCAATAAAAAGGAGCATAATTGGCAGAATATAACTGTCTCAATTCTAAGGGTTATTACTTTTAATTCTTTGTTATGTATTTACATATATGTGTGTGTGTGTGTCTTTGAGTGTCCCTACTACCAAATTTGTAAGTTAAATTTCTCTGTAACTTAGTTTATAAAAGTCTCAATTTACTTCAAATTAGGAAAAATATATTTAGTTCAAATTATTTATCTTTCTCCTATTCCCACTTCTAAATTTGGATAGTCACATTATGTATGATTCTATAATTGGTTATTATTAAACTTTTGTTTCATTTTGTTGAATATTCTTTCAGAGATATTTTACATGTATAAACAACATATCTTGAAATCAATTTTCTACAAAAATATAATAATAACCCACTCTTCTGAATCTTGCTTTTTTTTTTTCTTTTTTTCTTTTTTTTTTTGAGACAGAGTCTCCCTTTGTCGCCCTCAGTAGGGCCAGAAGGCAATGACAACTACAACAAAAATAGCCCGGTGGTGTGGTGGGTGCCTATAGTTCCAGCCACTTAGGAGGCCGAGACAAGAGAATCACTTGAGCCCGAGAGTTTGAGGTTTCTGTGAGCTATGACACTACAGCACTCTACTGAGGGTGACAAAGGGAGACTCTGAGGTGGGGGGATCTTGCTCTAGCTCAGGCTGATCTTGAACTCTTGAGTTCAGGCAATCCACCCACCTCAGCCTCCTAGAGTGCTGGGATTACAGGTGTGAGCCACCATTCCCGGCCTTGCTTTTTTCATTTAGCAATAAATTATAGAGATGATTTTGTGCTCATAAAGAGCCTTCTCTACTTTTTCTATGCTATTCCATTTTATGAATGGACATACCATTATTTATTAACCAGACCCATACTGCTGCACATGTAGGTTGTTTCCAGTTTTTTCGCTATTATAAAACATGTAGCAATGATTAAATAAATATTTAGCTCTTGAGTCCTCAGGTTCTTGAACTCAAACTAGATATGGAAATACTCCTATCACAGCCTATATTCTCAGTTTATGCTGTTGCTGAGGTTTCACATCTCAGAGTAGATTTCTCATAATCTTCTTAGTCCTTCTGAGATTACAGTTCAAATGCTTCTTACTTTCACTTATATCTGAACTCCATTGCATTTGGCATGCCTTTCATTTATTGTATAGAGTTTAATTGTCTCATAGATCCAGTGAATATAAGAAATTAAAAATGAAAACTCCCCTTGCTGCTTTTAGACAATTTCAAAGGATAGAAAGAAGTAGCACTAGCATTTTACTACGACCTTTAAACCAGAATTTTAGATTCCTATCATTTTCAATAATATACTAAAATCTCATTTGCTTGTTAGGTGGATTTTAGAAAGTAATTATTAATTCTCCAGTCCATAAGAAAATGTTGTGACTATCCTTAAAGAATCTCTACCTCTCCCATCCCTACCTCTACCTTTCATTAAAAATACTAAGCAATATAGATATGATAATTGAGATGTACCCTGATATTTGAAAAATAATTGAATAAGTGAGAAAATACTGATGATGAAGATGGAGGATGGGGAGGTAGGGATTTTTTTTCTCTGAATATGAGAGTGAGTGGGAAAAGGAAGAATGAAAATAAAGAAGAAAGAAAGGAATGGAGAGAAGAAGGGAAGAAAGAAATTTTTATGTATCACCATAATTGGTTACCTTATTTCTATGGCCCTGATTGTGGCCATAGATGTTCAGTGTTTCCCGAGGGAATTGTGGAACTTGAATGCAGCAAGAGCCTCTTGCAGACAACTATGTGATCAGAGGTTGCAGCTCCTTCCTGTCATTGCCTTTGCCAGTGCTCAACTCTGACCTTTTTGGCCACCAGATACTTAGGCATCCCTGGCAAGTAGTGTTAAGTTCACATGACCTACAATGGAACTAAAATCACTTCTCCAAGACTAATGTATCTAGTTTCAGCTGTTATGTTTCTGATTGACTCTCAGTAACGGCTTTCCAACTTTAAGTCTTAAGTATATGCAAAAAGTTCTTTATGATACCTAATTATTTATTTTAATGAATAAAGAAGGAACTGAGTTAGATATTTAAAAGGATAAAAATACAGGAACTGAGTTAGATGTTTCAAAGGATAAAAATACAATAAAGGCAAGCACATTTACTGTCTCTAAGATGGCTATAGTTTCACACTATTTAGCAGGTCTACTTGGGTCTAATCAAAGGTTTAATAAGCAACTATAATTAAAATTTTACTGTAAGTTCCTAATTACACAAATTTGTACATGATGACATTTGCCACTTATTCCCTACAAGAGCCTATAATCATTATAACAGTACGGTAAGAACATACAAAACATCCAATAAATTTCTACTTTATGTCCACAATCTGGGCTGCATTTCTGTATAATATTGTGCACAATTTATTCACGACCGGTGTCAATTTCATCATTTAAACCTGATGAGTAACACATATTCAGTATGCAATTTGAAAATGCATGCAAATCTTTTCCATTCCTCCTGTACAACATAATATATATTTTAGCTATTTTTTTTGTTGTCTTTAGAAGTAATATATTTATAGTTTCACAATCACCAAACTGTGTTATTTGCAAAAGTGTTATTCCTGATAAGGTTTACAAATATAACATACAAATATAACATACAAGCTCTTTCAGAATAACATAAGAATGAGGCATAGTGCAATTTTATCTTATACTTTTATTTCATTCAGTCTTTAATTCTTAACTAATTCATACTTTTGTCAACCAATGGCCAAGAATAACTCTAATTTTAGTACTTGCTGAACACTGGACATAATAGACATCCTGCAGAAGACTTGTATTCATTATGTCACGTTATGCTTTCAGGCTTTCAGTAATCATATCATGCCACTGTTACTATCATTCTCAGCTTACAAATGAGGATGATAAACCTCAGGGAGATAAGTAATACAGCTCCTGTCTCGCAGTTATTGTGATTTCATTCTCAATCTTTTAAAAATATATAATTCTGCCTATCATCTTGTGGCTTTTAAAGATATTTGGAATGCCAAATAAGTACCTTAACCCTATTATAACAAACGGCTGTACATGTAAGTAGAGAAAATATAGTTTATATACATATACATACATGCATACCTATAGGTGTATGTACACATAAATATTTAATGTTTTTCTGCAGGAAAGAGAAGTTAATTTTAAGCAGAATATGCTTTTAATTCTTAATAAAAATAAATAAAGCTTTAAAAAGAATAATAGGGTAATAGGATAATAAAACTTCTATATTTCATAAGAACATGACAGAATTCGCTAAGGTTTTTGCAAAGGGAGTACTTTTGTAAAGGAAGCAATGAATAGACATATTCTGGATAACTTCTGAATAAAGGTAAAGCCTTTAGTTGTCTGGTCAAGGAAGGTTATGCAAAAGAAAATTAAAAATTGATCCGATGAATAAGTTACCTACAGGTTGGCTACTTATGTCTCCACAGTTACAGAAAACATGAGACATTAATGGTGCAAGTTTTATAGACTTCTTGGGGGAGGGAATGCTATGTAAGAATTCAATAGTCAAATTAGCATCATAGTAAATCAATAGCTTGACATTTTTAGTTATACAGTAACTCAGGAGGTATATTATGCAAAATATATTTTTAAAGATCAAAAGAAATCAATCTCAATTTATTTTCTAACATCAAAATGGCCTATATTTACATTGTAGTTTTTTAAAAAAATGCCTGAATACCTGAATTAAAATAGCATTAAATTTTTTGAAAGAATACAGATTAAAAATTTGTAATGAAATGAATAGGACAAAAATTCTAGATTCTATCTTTAAAAGATGAGATGTAGAATAAATGGAATTAAGAATGAGCAAAATATCATCTTTAATAATGTACTGTTATACATTCAAGAATGAAAAATGTAAGCTCAATATTTTCTTAGGATCTAAAAGAAAATACATAAAAGTTACATTGGAAAACAAAAAGGAGTTTTACTTAAACTTTTACTTCTCAATAAAATAGCATTATTATATGCAAAGCAAAAACTCTTGGAAGGAAAAAAGTTTGAAACATAACCACAACAAAATTGACAGTTATCAACTTACCTGAAAAAACTCCCAGAGTGCTGGGGTTACAGGTGTGAGCCATCTTGCCTAGCCATAATATGCTTTCTTTTAAAGAATCTGATACTGTCAGAAATTAAAATGTTACAAATATATTATGGACATTGTATCTCCTGGATATGAACTTATTTCGTTTTAGTTTTTTAACTCAGTGAGTAGAAGTATACTACAATCAACACTGTTATTAAAATGTATATGGTATTGTTCATCTTCTTTCTTCCTCTTTCTCTATCTCTCTCTCCTTCTCTCTCCAGTTCCTTAAACTATGCCACCTATTTATCCATTCATTAAGCTGTCCTGGTCTGTGTGTGCCTGTGTATGTGTGCAAACACACCTGAATACATTTCTGAAAGAATGCAAAAATAATGGCAGTAGGCTTGGTGCCCGTAGCATAGTGGTTATGGCACCAGCCACATACACCAAGGCTGTCGGGTTTGAACCTGGCCCAGGCCTGCTAAACAATGATGACAACAACAAAAAATAGCTGGGCTTCATGGCGGGTGCCTGTAGTCCCATTTTCTTGGGAGGCTGAGACAAGAGAATAGCTTAAGCCTATGAGTTTGAGGTTGCTGTGAGCTGTGACGCGACAGCACTCTACCCAGGGCAACATAGTGAGACTCTGTCTCAAAAATAAATAAATAAGAAGAATAATGGCAATAGTGGTTGTTTGGGTTTTGAAATTTGGGTTTCTTTCCTTTTAAATATTTTATGGTTTCTCTTTTTTCATTTATAACGGGCATACATTATTTTTGAAAAGGAAAATATACAATATTGTTTTCAGACACATGGGTAATCTCATATATAAGCATATATAAGCTAAATTTGGCTTAAGAATATGTGAAAAATTTGAAAACCCTAAAATCTATGGGTAATTATAGTTATTTTACATAGGGATTAAAGAGGCCTTTAATATTCTACGCAATATAAACTTTTTTTAGGAATTGAAATATTTTTTAAATACTCCCACTTTCTTACACAAAGCATATAAAATCTTTATAAAAAATCCTGTAAAATATAATTTGGAATAGATAAATGGGACCAGTATCAATTAGAAATATTAATGCAAAAACTCTCAAATAAAGTACCAATACATGATATACAGTAGTATATTTTAAAAGTCATTAGCATGAAGGATGGATCATTTCATAAATTACAAATAATTTTCAGCATCTTTTAAGATATTCTTATTTCTCTTCTAACATAATTATATAACAAATTATTTATACGGTTATAATGTTTAAATATCTTAATTCATGGAAGCATTGTTAATCATATATTATTATAATTTCATTAAAGAAATGTATTATATCATTACATTAGAAAAGAAAATGTGCTTCACTCAAAAGATGCTGGAAAATCATTTGTTAAAATTAACACAGACATCTTAAAGTTACTTTTTCCTTATTAGGTTAAAATTTAGCGATTGTTAAGCTACTAATCAAATTCTAATTAGTATGGATATAATACAGTAATTCTTGTCATATAGGAAGAAAAACTTTTTCCCATTCTTAATATTAATATTAACCTTTATCTAGAATTCAAGTAAATCAAATTAGATTTGATTCAGAAAACAATTTTGTTCATTGGAAATATAGGGGTCTATCTCTGACAATTTTCATATGAAGGGATATCCTTATACGATTACCACCTAATATCTAATGGTCAGGCCTTTCAATAATGTGTACATTGATGAAATAAATACACAAAATTAATGCTGTTCTACATGTTTGGCAATTTGAGTAATACAAACCAGGTCATCATTTTATAAACAATCATTGAAATATAAAATAGGTATACACACACTGCTGTAATTATATAGAACATCTATGAAGAAAACACTTTACCAAAGATAAAATTTTTAGATAAACTATATCAAGATAGGAAAAATCAATATTTTAATTTCAATTTTTATGATAATCTCTACTGTTGGTATAATTCAAATAAAAATACCCAAAGAACTTTTAACACCTTATAAATTTCATGCAAAATTATAAATAAATGAATGAAAAATAACATTTTTAAAATAAGATAATAAGAGATTTACACTGATACATATGTCAAAATATTCTATAAAGATACAACATGTAAATCAAATATTAGAGGGACCAAAAAATATAGATTTGTAAAGGGGAAAGTTTAGAAGGGTAAAAATAATAAATAATGAAATTTGTGTTAGAGTCAATAGCCCAGCCTGGGCAATATAATGAGACCTTGTCCCTTAAAAAAATGGCACATGTCTGTAGTCTCACCTACTCAGGAGGCTAAGGAGAGAAGATCACTTGAGCCCAGGAGTTTGAGGTTACAGGGAGCTATGACTGTGTCACTGAACCCCAACCTGAGTGACAGAGCAAGACCCTAAGAGTTGATATCTTTAAATGGGTAGAAGTTAGGACTTTAATGAATTCATACACACTAAAAAATATTAGAAAAACATAAATTCAAATATTTATTTTATGTTTCTGGACACAATTAGGGAAGATGTATATAGGATGCCATCACCAGATTGCCCAAATACAAGCTCTATATCTCTATCTTCAGCTTTTCTTCCATTTGGCATAGATAAATGACAAATACTCTGGTATAAAGGCAATGTATGCAGTAGAATCTGTTCAGCTCACTCCAGGGCTTCAGTCAAACAATTCTTCCCTCTCCCCATGTCATTATTTGCCACACTACTTTTACCATTTTCATTGACTTCCAACATCCTATTGTATCTACTAGACAAATAAATAGAACTCCTTTGTCCAACTCTCCCTCTGGTTATCACTCCTACTGTTTTTCTATTTAAATTTAAAACAACACTCATCAAAAAGGTTACTGTTTCCTATTTATGTCTTCACATGCTCTCTTAAATCCACTCCAATCTGACTTTTACATCACCACTCAAAAGCACTGCTGAGATCCCTATTACCGAATGCAATGTTTGGTTCTCAGTCCTCACCTTGCTTGACCATTCAGCATCGTGTGAAATAATTACTCTCTGCTCTTCTTTTCACTTGACTTCTATACTCTATGAATTTAATCATCTGATGCTTTATTAGTCAGCTTGGGCTGCCAAAATAAAATGGGTGGTTTAAACAACAGAAATTTAAACCACTGGGTGGTTTAAACAACAGAAATTTATTTTCTCACAGTTCTGGAGGCTGCAAGTCCAAAATCATGGTGCCATCAGGGTTGGTTTTTGCTGAGGTCTTTCTCCCCTCTTTGTAGACTGCCACTTTCTCACAGTGCACCAACATGGCCTTCCTTCTGTGCACATGGAGCAGGGTGGGGAAGCATGAGAGAGAATATGAATATGAATATGATATCTGGTGTTCTCAGTACGATTGGATTAGGTTCCCATCCTTATGACCTCATTTAATCTTAATTACTCCCTTAAACACCCTATCTCCAAATACAGTCGCATTGACGATTTGGTCTTCAATGTATGAATTTGAAGTTGGAGGTGTAGGGAGGGATACAATTCTATCCATAACAGATGCCCTTCTTCTGTATTCTTTTACTGATTCCTTTCATCTTTCCCTTTAACATGAATTGTCTCTGAGTTCAATCCTTGAGTCTCTATAGTCTCTATCTACAGTCATTCCCATGAAGGTCTCAACTGCTCTTTCAACTTTAAATACCAATTATATGATGGCAACTCTAAATATTAGGTAGGATATGAAACATACATTTATTATGATCACAAGGAGACGCCACCTCACACTAACTAATATGGCTATAACAAACACACAGAAAATAACAAGTGTTAGTAAGGACATAGAGAAATCGAAACCCTTATACTTTTCTCATAGGAATATTAAATGGTGTAGTTGCTTGGAAAACAGTTGGTGGTTCCTCAAAAATCTAAACATAGAATTACCATATAACCCAGAAACTTCACATGTGATTAAATATCCAAAATAATTTTTTAAAATGTCCAAACAAAAACTTACACATGGATGGTTATAGTATTACTCAAAATATGCCAAAAGTGAAAGGAAGTCACCATTGATCAATAGATGAATGGATAAATAAAATGTGGTGTACGTATAATAAGGGAATATTATAATACTATCCATCCATAAAAGGTAACGAAGTACTGACACAGAATCCTGAAAACATTATGTTAAGTGAAGCAAGGCAGTCACAAACAATTGCATATTATATAATAACATTTTGGATAATGTTCAGAATAAGGCAAATCTATAGGTGATAAAGGGTGGGTGGTGATAGCTAAAGGGTAAGGGGGTTACTTTGTGACGTGACGAAAAATGTTCTAAAATTGATTATTTCTGCACATCTCAGTAAATACACTAGAAAACATTAACTTATACAATTAAAAAGGATGAATTATATGATATGTGAATTGCTCCTCAATAAAGCAATTTAAAAAAAAGAGGTAAAATGAACCCATGGTGAAAAGTTCAGACTAGCCTCTGGGAGTAGGGTGGGATTGTATTGACTGCAAAGGGTCATGAAGTATCTTTTATGGTGGTTACACAGGTGTATACATTTGTTAACTCTCATATACAGTAAGTTTATCTGAAAAAAGGCAAATGATAGGAATTATAAAATCACTAAAACAAATAAATTCATATATAGGAAGAAATATGTATCTCAACATTATTCAAAGATAAACCATTTTAAATGTCACACTTTTGACCAATCAAATTAAATATAATAAATATCTTTATTATTTCTGAGAGCAAAGACTCAGAGAATCTACTACTTTTGTAAATTGTCACAACTATTTGGAGGATTATTTAAAATATGTAACAAAAATCCTAAAAATGAATTTCCATTTTAACCAAGAAATTCCAAACCCAGATGTTTGTGCTAAGGCATTATTAGCTACAATGTGAAAAAATCCAAGCAGGAGGGCGGCACCCGTGGCTCAGTGAGTAGGGCACTGGCCCCATATACTGAGGGTGGCAGGTTCAAACCCAGCCCTGGTCAAACTGCAACAAAAAAATAGCCGGGCGTTGTGGTGGGCGCCTGTCGTCCCAGCTACTTGGGAGGCTGAGGAAAGAGAAGCACCTAAGCCCAGGAGTTGGAGGTTGCTGTGAGCTGTGATGCCACAGCACTCTACTGAGGGTGACAAAGTGACATTCTGTCTGTACATAAAAAAAGAAAAAAAATCCAAGCAGGGTATTATTTTATTTCATTATTTCTAAGTAATAAAATTAGATACTCAACCAATCTAAGAATTAATTAATAAACTAGGAAAAATACAATGGCTATATCATTATTATGCTCTAAAATAATATTTAATACCTTTAAACTACATTCACAATGTAAGCTTAAGTAAAAACTTTTATGTTGCATGTTACTATATAAAATTATATTGTGAACTCATCTCAAATTATATTTAAATATCATATGTATATATTAATAGGAATTACTTATGTATACATTAATTGTAATTCATTAAAAATACTGAAATATATATACCAAAATGTCTATTGGTTTCTTTGATATTTCATTATTAATATGTAATATTTGAATTACTTTTTATAATAAATACATAAAATTTGGATTGCACAATATATAAAGTAAGGTTTGTTCAGTAGTGTCAAATGCAATAATAAATGTATTCGCAAGAATAAATGTTTTGTTTTGTTTTCTTGCAGTTTTTGGCCAGGGCTGGGTTTGAACCCGCCACCTCTGGCATATGGGGCCAGCACCCTATTCCTTTGAGCCGCAGATGCCCCCCACAAGAATAAATGTTTTTAAAATGTCATAGGATTTGAAAAGTAGTAGGTCATAGGTGACATTAGGGTAACCAGTTTCAGAATAATAATAAGGGTGCCGAAGTCATATTCTGGTGACTTACAGGATTAAATTGAGAATCAGTGGAACTAGAAAAGGAAGGCAAGTCTTTCAGGAAGCTTATGTGAGAAGAGAAAATAAGACGTTATATTCCGTCTAAGTTGGCATCAAAGTTCAAGAAGTGTTATTTGTTTCGGTTAGTAGAAAGCTCAGCATGTCTGGGGACTAGAGTCAAGGAAGAGTAATAAGAATCAAGAGACCAGACAATTGTCACCATCAACAACATAGGATTTCAAAGAAGGAAAATGTGCAAGCTACAGATGAAGTGAATGGCCTCCATCAGGATAAGAGACCTCATCCTCTGAGCTTTAACAAAATTTAGTGAAGAAAATTAAACTTAAATGGATGCAGATAAGTGCAGAAACAAAGTGTTAAGTGGACGATTTTCTCAACAGGATAAGTGTAAATTAGGCTAGCTCCTGAGAATTCAGATGCTCAAGAGGGGGCTACGAAAAAGGGGTGATAGTCACTGAGGGAACAAGAGTGTCAGGAGCTGAATGAAGACAAACACAGATTCCTGGGTAAGTTTTGAGATGAAGTTAAAAGCTCTGGATTTGCCATGGTCCTCATCTGCATGTGTATGTGATTTTTATTAAACCCATTTAGCCACCTACATGAAGTAAAGGAAAAGAAACATTGTGTTTTGTCCAGAGTATCCAGGGACAATAATATGGGTTATGGTATGTGGTTTCAGGTGGGACAGAAATCTGGGTGAGCAGTGGTAGCAGATCCTCAGCCCCAGAACTAAGATACCAGATGTATTATCTCCACGGGGAGTTTGCTTTCCTTAAATGTTGCCAGAAAGTTATTATGGAGAGGTAATCTACCATCCAGGTATCATGTCATGTGGGAAGTAACTGTTGAAACAAGGAGGATGGTATCAGCCTAAAGAATAGAGAAGCTCCTTTATGAGAATGCAAAACATGTTTCAGAAACAGCTTGAAAATCTAAACTGCCTCTTTTCTCAGAAAGTTTAGATAAATGAAAAATGGCTATATATATATATATGGGCTCAGCACCTGTGGCTCAAGTGGCTAAGGCACCAGACATATACACCTGAGCTGGCCAGTTCAAATCTAGCCCTGGCCCACCAAACAACAATGATGGCTACAACCAAAAAACGGCATTGTGGTACCAGCTACTTGGGAGATGGAAGGAGGAGAATCTCTTGAACCCAGGAGTTAGAGATTGTTGTGAGTCGTGATGCCACAGCACTCTACCCAGGGTGACAATTTGAGGCTCTGTCTCAAAAAAAATACATGATCAGGGATCAAATTTTCTTATCATGCTAAAAAATTTAAAATGTGTAAATAACTGCACAGATACACAGATACACACACAAACACCAATGTATAAATCACACTATTAGGAATATTCTTTTCCCGGAGACAACATCTTTCTCCACTGCAACCTGGAACTCCTGGGCTCAAATGATCCTTTACCACCATACCTGGCTATTATTGAATATAAAAATATTATTTAATATAAAATAGCTTAAGCATAATTAACTATGTTGACTGTAAAAGAATGTTTCTTACCACCACTGAATCACACATTTCATATATTTTACATTAATTTTAACACCAAACAATTTGAGCTTTGAACATCAACCTATATGTAGTATAATTATTGTTCAAATATATTTATTTATTTATATCTGTATTTATTTATTACTTCTTAGCATAAAATTCTACTTCATCTGTGCTACTACCTTTCATTTTTATATTGTAAGATCAATGCCAGAGTGTTTAGGGTAGCTATTTCCTTTTTAAACGTTATTTGATTAAGTCAATACCCTGCTGTCATCTGGCCATGTGGCAGAAATATACTGAAACTAATACCAATTTTTCAGTTTCCTAAGAAAAGAAAAATGTTTTACCTATTTCTAGTTTGTGTAAGAAAATTTAATCCATAATCTGCATTTCTCTACCACAAACGAAAACAATCTCAAAAGAATATCAAGTACATATTTAGGTTTATGACACCACAATGTATTTATGTATCGCATTTGTTGTAGTAAATTTCCTTTGGCTTTTTAACGATGCACAGAAATGAGCCTCGGTCTTTAAGGATGCAACACACTGGAAATAGTTTTAGGGAACAAATAATTAGCCTTTTGGATGTGGGTGTTCATTTCACACAGCAATCTGTTCCTTCATCTCCTCCTCCTTCCTGTTTTGAAGGCAATCGTGTGTGTTACGTGCACCATCTGCAGCCGCACTGACAGGTGCAGGGTCACTATTATCCTTCCAAGCACGGAGTTTAGCATGAGCTGGAAATTTTACCAGGCAATTTTGGAGATTCTAAAACTAACCAAAAATGGACAGTCCATTTGATTAGTAGATAAGAGCATCTGTTGGAAATGCTTGTTATTGCACTGTCAACACCACATACGTAGTGGTACCTGGTTTGAGACATTATCTAACAATCGGTTTACATCATAATGTATCTTTTTTACTACTCATTCTTATAAATAACTAAGTGCATGCCAGAAATTTTGTGACACAAATGATTTGGATAGATTTATGTGAGCAACGTTTGGCGTCTCTCTGTTAAGATCCATTAGCCTTCACTCCACTGGAATCCTATGTCCTGACACTTTGGGACAGGAACAGTTCCTATAAATTACTTAGAGGTGTCAGTGGATGAGATGGTCCATTTGTGAGTATTAAATGTGAAACTTGCCATTTTCCTTTGCTGTCACATCATATATAGACATTAGTTTCTATAACTCAGTTATATTATGAGTGAAATTATGATTTCTGAGTTAGTCTAGGTGATGAAATAGCATTTTAACATCAGTTCCATTATATTTTCCTGACCTTCAGGCTCAGCCCCACTCTAGGGTCTCTGGGATTCAGTCTCAACTTTCAGAGTGACATTGACTTGCTGGATTTATCCTGAGTTTTCTTCTTCAACTTTTAAAAACCACAAGCATTTAGTAATCACACTAAAAATAGAACCATCTTATAGGCCCAGTCTCATGTTAATAATTTTCTTGAGATGGGAAATTGAAATATGAAAGCCAGTTGATTACTTTAAAATTAGAACCACTATCTATACAAAAATTAAAATAACTTGATGTTTAAAAACAGGGAGCAGATCTGATGCATTATGTTAGAGCCACATTATAGAACTATTCATTAATTGTTAAATAATCTCTGATATATGAAATATAGAAAATGTCTGGAAGTACACACGAAACCGAATTAATTGTCCCATCCACTAGGTACCAAAGAAAGCAGAACTGCCATGGCATGCCTGTATTTCCATGACTGGGAATACAGTCCCTACATACTTCCATGTAGGCAGAAATGTATTTGATACCACCCATTTTCAAAAGCTTGCTTAATCTCCAGGAAATAATGGAAAACTGGGTCAAAATAAATATTCAGTGCTTAATTTCATCACATTAAAACAGTGATACAATAAAATTAGCATGAAAACCTTTATCTTAGGATTCTACCAAACAGTATGTGCTGATCAGGACTTCCTCCTTGGACCGTGTTTTGAGGAGTTTGGTTAGGTCATTAAATGTAAAATGTCCAATTTCGAATCAAAATTTTATTTTATCATATCTCAAACAAGAAGTAGTATATATAATAAATGAAGTATACGTCTAAGCTACGGAAACAGTTTTGCCACTTTCACGGTGGCTGGTTTATGCCAGCGCAAAGAAGCCTGGAGGACAAGTGATGATGAAATTGCGAAAGGTGGTTTCCACAGCATGTTGACAATTGAATATTTTTCCTCATAAGAAGAGGTTCAAAGCCTGGAAGAAGTGGTAGTCAATTAGTGAAAATCTAATGGATGACAGTGAGTTTCCAAGTCCAGCTTCTACAGTTGGACAGCATTGCTTGTGCAGCATGTGGTCAAGCATTGTCTCGCCAGAGGACTGACCTGTCTCTATTAACCAATCTTGGCTGCTTTATCACAAGCATCCTCCCTCATCATTCCATACAACTGGTTGCAGTAGACATCCACTGTAATTGACTGGCCAAGTTTAGTGAAGCCATAGCGGATAATACCAGCTCTGGACTACCCAACAGCACCCACCCAATAGCACCTTTTGTTGATGGATATTCAGTTCTGGACTGTGTTTCAGCACTTAATCCAATCGTTGTGCCAAACATTTGCAATTAGCAGAAGAATCTGGTTTTTGTCACACGTAACAATATGGTGCAGAAATGTTTCACCTTTATGTTGTGACAGCAAAGATTTCTGTTCTGACACTCATTTAATTTATGCAGAGCCTATCTATCCAGCTTCTTTACCTTGCTGATTTGTTCCAAATGGTCCAATATTGTTGGAATAGTAATGTCAAAATGTGCTGCAAATCAACACATAGGTTAAGATGGATTCATTTCCATTATTGCTTTCACCTGATTATAATCCACCTGAGTCTCAGGACACCCATGTGGCTCGTTTTCAAGATTAACATCAGCAGAACAAATTTCTCAAACCGTTGATGTCCTGTGTATTCATTAGCCACATCCTTCCCCAAAACTTCGGTGATACTTTGAGCTGTTTTCACTACACTGGTTCCATGATGGAATTCATATTCGAAAATAACATGAATTTTTTATTTATCTGTGGTTTGGCATAAATTGCCCTAACAAATTTTGAAAAATAATCATAAGCCAAAATGTACTTTTGGAAGAATGAGAATGTATGTGGACAATGAAAATAAAGCAGTGTCAAAGTGAAATGTCAAAGGCCGGGCCCAGTGGCTCACACTTGTAATCCAAGCACTCTAGGAGGCTCAGGCAGGTAGACTGCCTGAGCCAGAGCCAGACCCCGTCTCTCAAAACAATAAAAAAGAGCTGCTGGGGGCGGCACCTGTGGCTCAAAGGAGTAGGGCGCCGGCCCCATATGCCAGAGGTGGCGGTTTCAAACCCAGCCCCAGCCAAAAACTACAAAAAAAAAAAGAAAGAAAAGAAAGGAGCTGCTGGACATTGCAGAGGGAGCCTGTGATCCCAGCTATTCAGGAGGCTGAGGCAAGAGAATCGCTTGAGCCCAAGAGTTTGAAGTTGCTGTGAGCAAAGACACCAAGGCACTCTACCCAGGGTGACAAAGTGAGACTTTGTCTCAAAAAAAAAAAAGTAAAATGTCAGAGAGATTGATTGTCAAACTTAGTATTTAAGGAAATCGGACATTTCATACTTAATAATTTAAATATTATTTATTGTGCTATTTCATCATTCTCGCATATCCATTGCAAACCAATGCCCTTTCATCAAGACATGACTTACATGTATAATGAATTTCTATAAGCAAAAACCATTTTCTCTAAAACACCAGAATTAATATTCTGTTTGAGTATTTATTTAATTTTGATTCCTATGCATTCTATCATTACTACAGTGATATTCTATTACTATACATTAATAGGTTTTCTTCACTTTTTTACCAAGGGAACTTTAGACTTACCTTGAATACCAATCCTCTTTTAAATAATGTTAAAACAATTTGACAATTTTCCTTTCCATGTATTTTCATGCTAATTAGTATCTGTTGCTCTAGTCTATCAATTTAAGTTCATTTTTTTCATGTAACACAGAGTGACTTTGTTGACTTTTATAATTTCAAACGAAGTCAATTTGTCAAATAATTCTAGGTTAAACTTTATTTCAGTGACAAGTGCTAGTTCCATGGAAAAAATGGAATTAAAAGGTAAAAATAAAAAATACAAATTCTATTTCTCAGTATAAGCTCCATCAAGTTCAAGATACTTTTATGAGCAAGGATGCCATCCATTTAGTCTATCCCTAAAGAACTGAGGGTCTTGGGAGTTTAACTGTGTCATTTTAGGGTTGTGTTTTTGTTACATTTTATTAACTAAAGAAAAATGAGTGCCCCTTAAAGAATTTTTTAAGATTAAGGAAAAAAAAAAAAAAAGATGGCAGAAGGGGAAAAATCAGGACTGTAAGGTGATGCCTGATGATTTCTCATTGAAATTCTAGCAGAATTGTTTTTGTTTGATGGGAAGAGTAAGCAAGAAGGACTCAAGGGTGGAGCTTTCCTGTGGTTTTTCTGCTTAAGCTTTGTTTAACTCCCTCAAAACATTCTTATAATAAGCAGGTATTACCGCTCTCCGGCCCTGTATTAAATCAGCAAACAAAATGCCTTGAGCATCCCAAAAACCTGTGGCCATGATCTTTGCTATTGACTGGCCCACTTTTGCTTTGAAAGCACCACCTCCTGCTCTTGGTAGCCATTGTTTTGATTAGACTTTGTTTTCAGGATCATATTGGTAAAGCCACGCTTCATCTTCTGTGAATGATTATTTGAAGAAATACTTCAAGATCTTGATCCCACTCGTTTAAAATTGCCATTGAAAGTTTTGCACTTGTCTGCCGCTGATTTGGGTGCAATAATACTGATACACATCAAGTGTAAAGTTTGCTCAACTTTAATTTTTCAGTCAGAATTATTTAAGCTGAGCCAATTGAGATATCTCTTGTGTTAGATGTTGGTTCTGATGTTTATAGTTGGTTTTCTTCAATGAGGGCACAAACAAGATTAGATATTTTTTTTCCTTGCCAGTTGATGAGGATGGTCGGCTGCTTTGGGATTTATCATCTCATTCTTGCTAAAATGAATTATCCATTTGTAAACTGTTGATTTGCGGGTACATTGTTTCCATAAAAAATTTTAATAATGAAATTAATAATTTCATCATTCTTCCACCTAAGCTTAACTATAAATTTAATATGTGTTCTTCTTTCAATGTTCAATTGAAGGGTGTTCACATGGGGGCTCTTTTCAAAGTCACGTCTTATTCTTCTTAGTGTCTCAAACTCGAATCTATTCAAACATGTTACAACAAATTAGTACACCTTTATTTTGGTGCAAAAATTGAAACCTATGCATAGTTTTTTTTAATAACATGCATTTGCCATTAATTTTTTGAAGACCCCTTGTATATATAGACATGATATAATTAAATTATTTTCTATCCTTTCAGAAAGTCTAGTTTTGGTCCTAGAGTGAATGGATTTTAAGGCCCAGGAAGAAAGCAATCTTCATTCTCATTCCTTTCCTTCATTTTTCAGTGTTCCATGGGAATATATATATATATATACACACACACACATATATATATATATTTTATTTTTTAGAGACAGAGTCTCACTTTGTCATCCTCGGTAGAGTGCTGTGTCAGCACAGCTCACAGCAACCTCCAACTCCTGGGCTTAGGCAATTCTCTTGCCTCAGCCTCCCAAGTAGCTGGGACTATAAGTGCCTGCACAATGCCTGGCTATTTTTTTGTTTCTGTTTGGCTGGGGCCAGGTTTGAACCCGCCACCCTTGGTATCTGGGGCCAGCGCCCTACTCACTGAGCCACGGGTGCTGCCCCCCCATGGGAATATATTTTAATATTAATTTTCCTCAGTTTCCTTCTAGATACAAAAAAAATAAAGCCAAATATTTATAAATGACTAAAAATAACCACCTCCAGGCAACTTGGTTTTTCTAAGTAATGTGTCAAACAATCTACCAAACTATAAATTTTTAATGGACAAGTATCTTTAGAAGTCTTGCTAACAATTCTCACAAATTTACATCTGTACATGAACAGTGTTACCTTTCTCCATTATGTACCATAAAATGAAAATACATACTTTTTTTAGAGTACTCCAAAACACAAAGGTCTTTTTCTTCACCTTTCAATATGGCATTGACCTTTCTCTAGTAAATTAAACCTGGATTTTAGATTCATGTTGAAGGGTGTTTTTCCCTGCATTGGTAATTTAAGTGTACGTCTATTTAACCAAAATTGTCTGAAATGAAAAACCAATAAAAAAATATCATTTAATACACTAAATTTAACTAAATATTATATTTAGCATGGCTTGGTTATGCTACGCAGATGCATACCTTAAATAGATGCCAAATACTGTCTTACTATTCTAAATCATTATTCTGCAAATAATGACAACAATAATAATAGATAATTTGTCTTGAGCATTGTGCTAAGATTTTGCAGTGTTTATCTCTTTTCTCCCTAATAACTTGATGTGGTTTTTCTCTGTGCTGCTATAAGGAGGACTGGAAGGAGGATAAGTGATAAAAAAAAGTTTAAAAATATTTTTAAAAGTTCTCTTAATATAGCACTTTCAATCTGTGTTGTCTCGAGAGTCCTTTATATACTTAAAAATTACTGAGGACCCCAAAGAGCTTTTGTCTGCATGGGTTATATCTAACAATATTTACTGTGTTAGAAATTAAAACACATTTTAAAATACATATTTATTACTTCATTTAAAATGATACTAATAAACCTTTCACACATTAACCAAAAATGTTTTTTATGAAGAATACACTTTCCAAAACAATTTAGCAAAAAGAATGGCATTTTGCATGCTTTTGCAAATCTTTTTAATCATTGAGTTGATAAAATATAGCTGGGCTCTCATGTTTACTTCTGTGTCCAATTTCATCCAATATCTCATTTCACGTAGCCTTTGGAAAACTCCATAATACACTCATAAAAGTATGAAAGTAAAAAGGCAAGTAACATTTTAGTATTAATATGAAGTGGTTTTGACCTTATAGATTTCCTAATAGGATGTCAGTGCCCCTCAATGGCTCCCATGCTACACATGGAGAACTACTGCCTTAATAGATTAGATAATGAATCATTCTCAGCTTTATGCTTTGGTTTGTGAATTGCTTTATGAATTTTCTGTACACTAAACCCTCAGTAGCTCTATAATTCTATGAAGATTGATTACTGCCTGGAATTGGGAAAGACATAAGGGTTTTGTTAATGAGGACTGGGTAGTATAAGGACAAACACATATGTGATTTTACATGCAACGTGTATAAAATTGAGATATCTATAATGTGGACTGTGCCACTATTCTTTTTTATTTTTCCAAAAAAGAAACGTTTACTTGATCATGAGGCCTGCACATATATAACAACAGGGCCTAAGGGTCATTATTCTTATATTACTGTTTTTACAGAATCTTTTCTTATTAAGGTGCATTAGGCCACGATGATAATAATGTTTTGTTAACAACCTAATACACATAAAATGATCTTGTTTCATTCTATCACATAAATACTAGTATAAGTTAAAAATTAAGATGTGTTAGGTAAGGCAGTGACTCTGGCTCAGTGAGTAGGTCGCCGGCCCCATATACCAAGGGTGGTGGGTTCAAACCTGACCCTGGCCAAACTGCAACAACAACAACAAAAAAATAGCTGGGCATTGTGTCCCAGCTACTAGGGAGGCTAAGGCAAGAGAATCACCAAAGTCTAAGACCTGGAGGTTGCTATGGGCTGTGATGTCATAGCACTCTACCGAGGGCAACAAAGTGAAACTCTGTCTCTTAAAAAAAAAAAAAAAAAAAGATGTGTTAGGTAATTCAATGTTCAGGAAATAAGAGATGAACTTACCAAAATTAGGACTTACACATAATTACCTTCTCATTAATTAATCTTTATTTAATTCATCTTTATCAGGCACATACATAGGTGCTATTGTAGGTACAATATATAAGCTAAATGAATTAAAGAATGTACATGCAAACATACATCATATTCTTTCTGTATAAGAATTTAAGACCAAAATACTATTTCAAGACTCTAAATATTTCAATAAAGCCAATTTACTAAATTTTGTCATTTTTAATAATAAAAATGGAACCACTTTACAGTATGATACTAAGGAATGTTATAATCTTAAGAAAATCCTCAGATATTCATTTAAATATTGTGGAAAGCTGTTATTGGGTTATAAACAGAGGACAGAAGTGATCTTATTTAGGTTTTCAAAAGGTCAATCTGACAATTTTGTGGAGAAGAGGCTGGAAAATGGCAAGAATGAATGCAGAGACCAATTAGAAAGCTATTACGATTGCTCAGGCAAGAGTTGACTAGTATTAAAACTATGATTGCTGTGATAAAGCTTATAAGAAATTCAAATTCATAGCATATTTCAAAGTATTCCTAACCAAAAATGTTATTAGATTTGTAGTGGCTAAAGGAAAGAGAAAAATTAGGGTTGACTTCTAAATTAAATATTACTCCTGAGTGATAGTTAATTACAACATATTGATAGAGTTGCATATCCAGATGTTAAAGAGTTGTATTTGTAACATATTATCTTTAAATTGATTATTAGACAACTTCATAGTATAACTATCCATAGGACCAATTTAATCATTTCTAATTAGTTGATGAGTTTCTAATTGTTAGTAATGTAATATATATACTAAAAGCTTATGAGGTCAATGTAAGTTGTCAAACCAATCATGTTACTAGAAATAAATTAATTGTTCACTTTCAAAGTTTCCAAAGTGTATGAGAAACAATGAAGCTACCTTCCATTAATCATTCCTAAGGAGAATTATGAATGTGGCAAATTAATCTAGGATATGCCAGATATCTGCATATCTAAATATTTCTTCCTTTTTAAAACTTTAAGTAAGAATTTTTGATTTTTTTTTTTTTTTTGCAGTTTTTGGCTGGGACTGGGTTTGAACAGAACCCACCACCTCCAGCATATGGGGCCAGCACTCTACTCCTTTGAGCCACAGGTGCTGCCCAGAATTTTTGAATTTTTAATTCAAATTATATTTGCTATTACTATATTTAAATTTATAACAAAATCTTTGAAAATATAGTTTACATATAATAAAATCACCCATTTTATATGCTCAAGTCAGTGATTTCTGACATGTATTTAGCTGTATATTGACCACCCAAATCATGATATAAAACATATCCACCAATCCTATATGTTCTGTTGTGATTTGTTTGAGGTCAATCCCCGTTCACAACTACTGGTGTCTGGTGCCTATTGATATAATTACTGTAACTGTAATTCAATCCTTTTTAGAATTTCATATATATGGAAGCAAATAGTTAATATTTACATTTCATTCTTATTTCACATATCAGATCACTGCATTTTATTGCCCAATAGGGCATTGAATGAAAATGCTTTTCTTAACTATTTTTTAACCGTTGTGAATATAACTGCCAGAAATATTCAAATACAAGTCCGAGTAGATGTGCATTTTCACTTCTCATAAATTAATACCTAGGAGTGAGATTACTGAATCATATGTTAAATCTATCTCTACTTTTATGTGAAACTGTCAAACTTCTTTCCAATATTATATCATCTTGCATTCCAATCAGCAAAAGTATGAAATTCCCAGCTGCTGTGCATCTTCACCAAAACCTACTATGATTGAATTTTTAAATCTAAAATACTTTAATATATGTGTAATGATATCAAATTATATTTTTAATTTGATTTTCTCTACTGAATGGACAACATAATTTTGTTAAGTATCTGTTGAAATAGTTTACAGATTTTTACAATGACTAAGCAAATGACATGAAGTCTATATTAACCTTGATGAAAGTATTTCAAATTGTATATGAAAACACTACACTGTATCCCATGTTTGCATTAATGTATACAGCTATCATTTAATAAAAAAAAATTTAAAAAAAAGAAATAGTTTACAGATTTTTTTTTTTTTGAGACAGAGCCTCAAGCTGTCAACCTGAGTAGGGTGCCATGGCATTACAGCTCACAGCAACCTCCAACTCCTGGGCTCAAGCGAGTCTCCTGCCTTCGCCTCCCAAGTAGCTGGGACCACAGGTGCCCGCCACAACGCCCGGCTATTTTTTGGTTGCAGCCGTCATTGTTGTTTGGCGGGTCCGGGCTGGGGATTAGAACCCGCCACCTTAGGTGTAGGTGGCTGGCGCCTTAGCCGGTTGAGCTATAGGCGGCGAGCCAGTTTACAGATTTTTAAATGCACTCTTGTTCTCAGTTATGGATTGTGAGTATTTTTAATGGTATTGTAATGCATCATTTATCATAGTTTGTCTGTGTACCACACTTTTAGAAAGCATATTGTCAATGTGTATAAAGTATATAATTCTTGACACAGTCATTTCACATTTTGGAATATATCTTTAAAATATTCCAAATTGTATATAAAATCAGCACATTGTACCCCATAAATGCAGTAATGTACACAGTTATGATCTAATAAAAAAAGAAATCTAGGATTTTTTTTAATTTCCTAATATTGTGGGGTATACAAGTTTTGGTTACATAGTTTGATTTTGTATATTTTAAGACACATTTAAAAGTGTGCCTTGGTGGGACTGCAAACTAGTCCAACATCTATGAAGAGTAGTATGAAAATACTTCAAAGAAATAAAAGTAGACCTGCCATTTGATCCATCACTCCCATACTGGGTATTTACCCAAAGGGGGAAAAAAAGATACATGTACTTGAATGTTTATAGCAGCACAATTCACAATCACAAAGCTGTGAAAACAACCCCAGAGCTAACCAATACATAAATGGTTACCAAAATGTGGTATATGTATACCATGTATTGTGGTGGGAACCTACTAATAATGGCCCCTTGGGAGCCCAAATCTAGAGGGACCATGTAGCCCGGGGGTTTGAGGGCCCTGTAAGCCAGGCCAGTGCCCTGGTGCCTCAGCCCAGGCCTCAGAGCAAGACTCTGTCCAGTCCCAGTAATAAAATACAAAACAAAAGTAGGACAAAATAGACCAATAAATAATAATAATAATATTAACATAAAGGGTAACATCTTATTTGTCATTTGAGAGATTCAAGAAGGAAAGGTGAGAAAATTTTTTTAAATTTCCAGATAAAGAAATAAAGAGGAAGAAAAGAGGAAATAAAAAAGAAAAGTAGAGAAAAAACTTGTTAAAAAGAAATATGGATATTCACAGAATGTAAGAAAAAAAATTTTTTTTAAATATATACATACATAATGTAATATATTTTATGGACTCCAGGTGGCACTCCAGAAATGAAAAAAAACATACGTATAATGTAATATATTGCCTGAACACCAGGTGGTGCTCTGAAAAGAAAAAAATACATACTGCCTTAACAGGAAGCAAAGAAAAATATATATGTAATGCAATATTTTGCCTTTATACCAGGTGGTGCTCTGAAAATTAAAAAGTACATACAGTACAATATATAGCATTAAGACCAGCTGGCATTCTTAAAAATATGTAATGCAATTCTCTTAACACTAGGAGGCACTCTAAAAAGAAAAAATAAAATGCAATGCATTACCTTAACACCAGATGGCAAGCAATCCACCTGCATTAGCCTCCCAGAAAGCTAGGACTACAGACATTAGCCACAGTGCCCAGCCACCACAATTTTTTTTTTAATTGTATATCTTATTTCTCTTATTTCCAGTAAAAATGCTTAATTTCCACAGACAAACTTAAATTATTTAGAGGGCACAAGAAAATGCTAATAACTAGTAGAAGTGAAAAGTATAAATAATTTCTCTGCTTTATCACTAAAACTAGTGCTTGGTGTTGAAAGCTTTATAAATTTACACTCTTGGCAAAAGGAAATTAAGAATAAATATTGCAAAATTACAAATGACTTCCATTCTTAATCATTTATTAAGCAATCCAATGATAAACACATGTATCTTATCAGAAAAGTCTAACTTTATAGCCATCTTTATAAGTGTGAAAGCAACTAGAGGTGGAGAAAATACAGTAAACTTCAGCTCAAATAAGTTTAAGGCTACAGTGAATAAGTAGGAAATTATTAATATATTGGATTTTTCCATTGACTTCTACATACATTTTGTTCCAAAATAAAAGATCAAAATTCAAAATTTTCATAACAGTTCACAATGCAGTGAGCAAATAAATATATGCCCAATGAAGTAACTAAGACAAAGCAACTAGATTTTAATGATTTAATTTTATGAGAAAAATACTTGTAGTATATTTGTTGAATACAGTAGAAAGTCAGTGAGTGCATCATCACATATTTTTAACTTAGCTCATTCTTAAGGAGGTTCTCCATCTACCTTTGTAATATTATTGACATTTGTTCACCCTCTTTTTTTTTGCATACCTTTAAAGGTCCTGGTTATAAGACAACTGGCCATCTTAACTCTCATCTCAATAAATGTCCTGGTCTTTTTCAACTATATTGTTGTTCTTTAGCTCAGTATAGAATCCCTCCAAATTAACTTTTTAACATATACCATCTCTATCATGACTTCTCAACCCAATTTAATCCACCCTTTTAGGGAGATCTTGAGTGCACACCAATTTCACATAAAATATATGATAGGATAGCACGTAATATAGGCTCAAAATGCTGACCAAAGATAAATTTTTACAATTGTGAATACTATTCATTTCATATTGACTATAGAAGTAATAGCACATATATTACATTTTAGCAAGATGCCATCAAATAGAAAAACAAGTGTTTTCTTTTGTTCTCTTTTTTTTTTTTTATAAGACAGGGTCTCACTCTGTAGCCAAGGCTGGAGTGCAGTGGAGCAATCATAGCTCACTGCAGCCTCAAACTTCTGAGCTAAAGCAATCAATCTTCCTGCCTCAGCCTTCTGAGTAGCTAGGACTACAGGCAAGCACCACCACACTCGGCTAATTTTTCTTATTCTTTTTTTTTTTTTTATAGAGATGGAATCTTGCTATGTTGCTAAGGCTGGTCTCAAGCTCCTGGACTCAAGTCATTGTCTCCCACCTGAGCCTCCCAGAGTATTGGAATTAGAGGCATGAACCACCCCACCATATCTGGCTAAGAGTCTTTACTTAAAATGAACTAAAATCAAAAAGAGCACCACTCTACAAGAGCGATTTTTCTGGGCCTGCTACACTACTAGGTTCATATTTCAGTTTTGATTTATGACATTTTTTGTCTGTAGTGCATTCCATTGCAAAAAGGCCCTGTAAGAGGAATAACTCCTTTTTATACGTTAGCTAAGCTCACATATAAGTGAATATTCGTTTTAGATTATAAAATATAGGTGTCTCAATTCCTTGATGTTTAATCTCAGAACATATTTGAATTAAATAGATATTAAAATGTACTTTTTCTCTAACTATTTGTCTTGTGATGAACAGGGAGATGTACCCAGTTACTCTTCATGGAAAAGCTTTTGGCTATCATTGCTCTCAGACACTTTGAGTATTGTTTCAGCTGTCACCCTCAAGGTCACATCCAACTCTGGCTTACATCCAATAGTTACTTAAAATGAAGTCTTAAAGGTCCAATATTTTGGTTCCACTAGAGACGATTCCTTTTTTTTTTTGGCCAGGGCCAGGTTTGAATCAACCACCTCTGGTATATGGGGCCGGTGCCCTACTCCTTTGAGCTACAGGCGCTACCCCACGAGGGACAATTCTGAAGGAAAATTCTAGTTCTAGAAATTTCCTTCGTGGAATGGCTTGGGACTCTTGATGGGTCTCAGAACCAGACATTTTCCTCTTCCTACTCCTGATTTCTTCTCCCCCTTACACCAGTTTTGATGCCAAAAGTACTCCCAAATAAGCAACCTGCAAACTAAACTTTGTCTCAGAGTATGCTTTTTAAAACTCCTCATGTTGTAGCTGGAATACCTGCCAATATTGTACAGGTAATTTTAAATGTCATGGTAGTTCTCTGCATTCAACAAGGCAGATATTTTCTAAAAAAATAAAAATGACTTCAGCAAAAACTTCAATTGATGTTGCCTTCTGTGAAAAATGTCAGATTACTTTGATTAGGGCACTGTGTAATAATGAAGTCAACAGGCTTTTTTAAAAAGTGCATTCATCAATAGTAGATGAATGATTATGAACATCCTGTGTTTTGTGCACTGTAGATTGAAAGACAAAAATTGCACTAAACTTACCTTTGTGTTTAGGGATCTTAGGTTATAAGAATTGAAATGAGGATTTTGAAATATTTTGAGCTGAACAACTATCATATACTTACTTATTGTTTTCTTCACTCTTTACAAAATTGACTAATTATGAAGAAATTCTTTTTAAAAACAAATTTCCTTCCAAAACATTTAAAATGTCTTGCTGTGAAGCAGAACAATCTCTAAAGAGCCAATTCCTTTACAGCTAAATAATCTGAAAATCAACAACTCATCTTAGATCCATTAGGTGATTGAAGTCACAGGGCAAAATGTCGCTCCCAAAACCAGAGAGAGAGAAATACAAAGAATTTGAGTTTACCAGCAGCAGAAGCCACAGCTGAAGACTAGTAGGGTGATTGGCTAATTGCTATAGACTCAGTGGAGACTCATTGAGAGAAAAAAAACTCGTGGAAACCCAGCCTTAGGGGTCCTCCATATTGTGAATTTTACCGCCAGGTTTCTTTGGTGAAGATCACAGGAAAATCCTATGCATCCCACAAAGGGGAAGGGGAAAGGGACCATTTTTAGATACACCTGGAGAGACTGTTTTCACTAACAGAGGAGTGACTTAAAGGGAAACTATTTTACCAGAGTCTAACCAATGTGGGTTTTGACAGAGTTTAACCAACATGGGAGAAGAGAAATACTCAAGTCCAGCCCCTTCTAGCTTTCTGTGTGGGTAAAGGGAAAGAGGTATTTCAGTACACTCTAGTGTTTCCATATTATACAAAAAACGCTGAGAAGCACTTGTAAAGGTCACAGCCAGGGTCCCACAAGACTCCTAAAACACGGAGACCTAATCATAGGATGCCGACTGCTTCTCCCATGCCTTTATATTTACCACTACATCACCTGAGCTTCTGTGTAACAACAGGGCATTACAGCTGAAATGAATTCCAATCCTTGGACTCTACTGAGGAAATCTCTAAGATAACCCAAGTACCACAGGAGCTATAAACAAGAACCGGGGAGGGGGACTAACCTCTGACACCCACTGCTATAGCAAACATTTCACACAGCCTAACCCATAGCCAGATAAACGTAAAACCTCACACAGAAGACTCATTTACCTCAGTTCTTTTTACACAACTCATTATATCTGACTTCCAAAAAGGAGTACAAGACATGTCAAAAGGCAAAGAACGGCCTAAAGAAACAAACTGAGCTTGGGAACTCTGCGCAGAGACATTGGAATTATCAAGCAATGAATTGAAAATGACTATGATTAGTACATTAAGGCCTCTCCTGGAAAACGATGGACAATGTGCAAAAACAATGGGTCGTGTAAGAAGAGAGATGGGAATCAAAACGAAAAGCCACTGAAACCAAAATGATAATGCCTTTGATGGGCGTATTCCTAGAGCACACTGAGAAAAGAAGAGATGCGTATGTCCGCAGAATCTTCCGTAACTAAAACTCAAGGAAACAACAAAGGATGAAAAAATATGAAAGAGTGAAAAATGAAATCTAAGAACTGTGGGATAATCACAAAAGCTGTAACTTATATGCAGCAGAAAAAGGAGAAAGAGAGAAACGGTTTCTGTTTGAGATGCTGAAGACATTTTTAGACTAAATTGAGATGATGCAATTAACATCAATAAATCGTACAAGTAAAATGACTAAAATGACCATTTCTTATACTGTCCCATAATACAAAAACAAAAAAAAAGTAAAAGAGAAATAAGCCTTTCACAAACAAAGAGATAATATGTTGCCAGTAGACAGGCCTTGTAAGAAATGTTAAAAGGAGATCTTCTGAGAAAAGGAAAATGACATAGGTCATTTACGAAATGGATCTACATGATGAGTGGAGGATCATTAGAAGAGAAATAAATGAAAGTAAAATAAAATACTTTATTTCCCCTTGTTGATCTCCCAGAAATATTTGAAACTAATGATTATCAAGAATTTATTTCTCAGGATGGGCAAGGGATTTGAAGAGAAATTTCTCCAAAGAAGATTGGTGCATGG
>NW_003852446.1:11963942-11973827 GCF_000181295.1 Otolemur garnettii
TATTTGTATCAGAATGTTTATTGCAGCCCAATTCATAATTGCCAGGTCATGGAAGAAGCCCAAGTGCCCATCGATCCACAAATGGATCAACAAACTGTGGTATATGTACACCATGGAATACTATGCAGCCATTAAGAAAGATGGAGACTTTATGTCCTTCATGTTCCCGTGGTTGGAGCTGGAAAGTGTTCTTCTTAGCAAAGTATCACAGGAATGGAAGAAAAAGTATCCAACGTACACAGCCTTATTATGAAATTAATTTATAGCTTTCATATGAAATCTATAACCTAATAACAGCCTAAGAATATGGGAGGGGGGAGAGAGAGGGAGGGAGAGGAATGGGTGGAGGGAGGGTGATTGGAGGGATCACTTCTATGGTTTATCTTACAAGGGTACAAGTGAATCTTTCTAAGAGTAGAATATGAGCGTCTTAACCCAATAACTAAGAAAATGACATGAAGGCTATGTTAACCAGTTTGATGAAAATATTTCAAATTGTATGTGAAAACACCACACTGTACCCCAGAAATTCATTAATGTACATAGTTATCATTTAATTAAAAAAAGAATTTATTAATATAAATATTTGAAAACCCTGAGTTTTGTTCTGTAAATCCATTTCAGAATTTTAGATAACACAGAAGAGGTACCATTCAAAAGATGTCAGAAATAAATTATACAAAATACTACTGTTAGATAAAGTTCATGTGAAGGTTTGAAATGTATTCTCCTTCAAACAATATGAGAGAAGAGTAAATATTTGGAGCCTATAAATGCTTCCCTCAATAGGTCCATTTTTCCCACTGGAAGGAACCCTAGCTCAGGTCCTGCCTTCTGTATGCAGGAGGCATTATTGAGGCAGATGTGGAACCCAATTTAGGGTTGGGTTGTTTTTACTTTTCCATTATATATTTACAAATATGGCACTCTGGGCATCAGCAATTTAGATGGCTAGTGTGTAGATCGCTTGCTGTTGATTTCTTGCAGTGGGTTGGAAACTACCAGTAAGTAATACAATATGTGTAAATCTGTCCCACTATTATTGCGGAGAAATAACTTTTTATCTCTACTTGAAAACCTTCTCTTGTGTTCTGTCTAATTGTGTCCTTTAGAGTTATGTCCTGTGGAAAGAAAGTAAGTTGCAGAGGAACTGTAGAAGTCAGTGTTACATAGAATATCAGAATTGCATCAGAGGACAAAGAGGCAAGCGGGAAAGAAAAACAGTAACCATGTGATTTAGCAAAATAACAACCAGGAGATAAATATGCCGGCATAAGAAGTAAATAAGTCGGTTCCAAATGTTGATTTTTACCATTGGTTATGGATTTCAAAAAAGTAGAATGAGAAGGAAGAGGAAGAAAGATCTTTGGCTTTCAGAATGCCAAATTATAATTATCATGGCTCCTGATTTTGCCCCCATATTCCTAATTATGTAATAATTAAAATATATATCATTTCATGTAAAATGCTAAAATGGGACAACCTACATATTGACCTTGCCAAAGCAAAACTATTGTATAAAGGACATAATATCTCTATTACTAGGTTTTGAGTTAATGAATCTCAAGAAAGTAGGCAGTATAGTGTAATTCATACTGATGACTTGAGAAAAAAAATTGGCACTATCTAACAAAAGTGAGGCTGTTCATACCCTACAACTCAGAATTTGACTCTTGAGTGCAAAAGGTACATGAATTTTTACAGGAACATTGTAGTATAAACAACTGAAAACAATGCAGTCAGAATGAATGAAATAATTTACATAGAGTAGCTTGGGGTCAATATAGACAAATCTTTAAAAACGAATGTTGCACAAAAATGACAATTTAGCAATGGATGATTCTTGTAAAATGCCATTTGTATTAAGATTAAATTTGCATAATAACAGTCTACAGTGCTTAAGAAAAATAGTACATGCATCATAACCATATAAACCAATATAAGAATACTAGATAGCCTTGCAGGATAGTGGTTACCTCATGAGAGGAGAGCGGGAAATATGATTGTACAGAGGTGTACAGGAAGTCTTAGTTATATTTTTATAGTGTTTTATTTTTTAAACTGGGTGATGGATATATGAGGGCTTGTTTTAATATTTTACAATGTCTGTGTGCTTGAAAGTTGATAAGTTAAACAAAACCCCTTCATAGAATATAAACCAATTAAAAATATTTGTTCTTAGGAAGAAAAGGGTGGCTTTTACTAAGTATACTCTAATTGTTTGAGTTATTTGTTACTGCATATCAAACTTCCCCCCAAACTTAGAAGTTTAATCAACCATTTTATTTGCACCTGGCACCTTTGTGCTTCTCCATGTGGCTTTTTTGCCCTGTGTGGTTTATTTGAGCTTTTTTTACAGCATGGTTGCCTCGGGATAGTAGGATGTCTTATGGGTTTACATTCTTGTCAGGAGGAAGCATTCCGGTTAAGTGCTACAGATTTTTTAATGTCCAGTTTCACAAGTTACACAATGTTTCTTCTGCCACATTCAATTGGAAAGTCCAGATTCAAGAGTAAGGGAAATAGACAAGACCTCTGGTTGGTGGCCTGGCAAGCTCACAGTTCAGAGAAGCGTGTGGAATGGGAGCTATTACTACAGCTAACATTGGAAACACTATTAGTCAATGTTAAAAGTTGCTATTTGGGGATGTGGCATTATGAGTGATTTATTGTTTTATTAAATTTTACTTCTCAGAAGTCATCTTTTCGTCTGCAGTGATCATACATACAGAGTCGAAACTATAAAGTCATACAGGAAAATAAAATTTTATTCCGGAATAAAATTAACAATAGGTGATTACAGATGATTAAGTATTTCTTACCTGTGCATAGCTACCAAATGTTTATAAACATGATCTGGTATCTTGCTATCTAACCAACACAGTCAAATGCACAAATCAAAACGCACGAACATTGAAACAAAACCTCTCTGACTTATTATCCTCTCCAAATACTGTGTTCCCCTTTTTTCCTAGCTTTTGAACATGATTTTCTATAATTATTGGGCAATCCCTTTGATTTGAATCTTGCATGGAATATTTAGAATATATTTAAATTAGAAAATTTAGCACCCTTTTACTTGGACCGAACTGACAAGTAGGTTTTTTAAGACTTAAATAGAGTTAATGAAAATTTTTTCAAAATAAAAAATTGAAGGCTTCAGATCCGGGTTGTTTTTAATATCACACTTATGTCTTTACTTTTGAGCAATCGCTTATAGGAAATAACACAAAGTTCCATCAAAGAATATTGATTAAATAGACAATGGCACATGTGTTTAAGAAAGCTTATCTTCATTCAGTGAAATTAAAACTACAATACTACCATCTAAAATCTAATATTTTCTTATTTGGCCACAAATTCTTTGTGACTTGCTTTGACCAACACCACTGACATACAAATAACATGTCTAGATCTCAAAAGGCTTTGAGAATATCTTGAAATTCCATTTCATGTAATTCTTTCTCAGCTGTGTGATATAGTGCAGGCTAGCTCTTTGGAGATATGTTACCCAGCTGACAGGTAGTACGAACTGTAAGAAATGTGAATTTAGCCCATTAACGTCCAAGTGAACTACCAAATGACTGCAGCCTTTTGAGACACAGTGGAGAAGACCAGCAAAACGAAGCTATAACCGAAGCCACCTTCGAAATAGTGAAAAAATGGTTGGTATTTTGAGTCACTAAGTTTTGAGATGATTTATTTTGCAGTAATAGGCCACTGATACAGAAATTGGTACCTAGAAATTATTACAGAGTGCTGCCGTGACAAAAAACTTGCAACGTGACATTGGCTTTGAGATGACATGGCAAGGGGAAGCTGGAAGAGCACACCGAGATGGGGAGGTAGAATGTGGCAAGTATCAGTGGGGAGCTCTAGTTCATATGATCCGCACTGCAAGAGAGAGATGAGCTGACAGAGGAATGCGAAGAATGCATGCAACTCAGGTCTTGCTGGTTTACATCTTCACTGTTTCCAGCTGAAAAAAAAATAAAAAAAGATTGTCAAAGAAAGAAATATCCACCTAAAATTATGATCATTTTTAAATCTTTCTTTTCCTGTGATGTATAAAACATATATGGAGCTGTAGCTAGAGCCTACAAATACTTCTGTTTCGCAGAATCTAGAAAATATTAACTGCAGTATACTCAAAATACCAAATTCAATTAAGTGTAATAGCGATTCATTTATTCCCTAATTCTCTTATGTATTCATATATTTCATTAATGGGACATCTAGTTCAAAATAATTGATCTGAAAAAAACGGACTATATTTCAAGGGGGAAATAAATAAGAAATGCCTCTATCTGATAATTTAAGATGAATGTAGGTAAAATGTATTTCATTCAAGAGAGTTGCTAAAAATATTTCCTCTAATGAGGATTACTAAGGTATCTCATAGATGAAACATTGAAAGGAAAAGCCAAGTATTGATATACAAATAATCCAAGGTGACCTCTCCTGGTACTTTGCTGGCTAAACAAAAAATTAAACTTTTCCTTTTTTTTTTTTTAAGAAAAAGTCTATGCATACCAATTAACAGAATGCAGTACTCTAACTTTGGAAAACAGAATGTGGGAAAGATTAAATAGGTGTGTCATTGCCTTCTAATATTTTTTCATCTTTTCTGGCTTGTCCAAGGCTACATACCCTATATGAAGCCAGAAATTTAGGGAATGTAAAAGTAAGTTAGAGATTTTAGTTTTTTATGATACCTCATTATTTAGGTCATTCAAAGGCAAGGTCAGTCTTCTAACTCTATCCACTGGGATTATATTAAGGATAATAATTACTGATGCTACTTCTATTACTACTACTATTGCTGTCGATATTAGTAGAATAATAGCAACAGTATTAAATCTGTTAGTGATTTTAATAGTATCAATATCATGTATAAAAGTTAAGCAGAGTAGAACTGGGAAAATCACAGCGACGTTCCAAACTATTTTATCATCTATAGGAAGAATGGTAGCAAATGCTTGCTTTTACATTTCAAAAATTGGTGAACAAAAACTAAACAAAACCAGAAACAATTTTACTACAAAAAAAAAAAAAACTATACATTGTCGTTCTTGATTTGGTGTAGAAAACCAAAAATAATAAGGAATTTAGCAATGGAACAGTGACAAGTTGGGACAGCAAAACACTGGATTGTTGGCTGGCCCACATCCCAGTATTTAATGCCTGTGCAGAATATCTCTGTGCTTCTGGTGAAAAACGAAGATTATCTGGAGAAAAAGAGAATTTATTTCTAGGGAATTAAGGGACAGATTATTCCAAAATGAGTAATAAAATTAATCCTGTATTCAGGATCACTCATTGCCTGAGGAAACTTCTATGAATAAGGTAAAATACTATCCTATATGGTGAATTAAGTGTTCTGGGACCCTTTCTCTTGAGCAGAAGATGGCTTTGCTGGCAGTTGGAAACTGCCCAATTCCTTTAGTTAAAAAAAAAAAAAAAAAACCCTCACTACATACTAAACACTCTGCATTGGGAAATGAAAGTCCGTGTTTGACCTGTGAATATTTTTAAACAGTGAGAGAAATTGCTAATCGGGTCACGTAGAAAATCACTAAGAGTCTGGGATGATGACCTTCCTTAGAAGGCTAATGTGAGAATAAGAGACCTGGCAGGATAATGGCCACTGTTTTATTAGGGGCTTCCTAGAAAATCTGGTCCTGACTAAAAACCTAATAATTCATTGAGGTGATAATACTAGGGTGTGAGATTTTAAAAAAAGAAGGTAAATAGGAAGGAAAAATAAACATAAAGAGATGTATTACTGACCTGGTCAGAACATTCCAACACGTGCAGCTGATAGCTTGGTTACCTAGAGGAGTGTTTCTCCCTGGTTTACAACTACTAGTGGTAAAAAGGAAGAACAATTTATATGACATTTCTGTCAGTTATGACTAAATACTGGTCCACAAGTCATCGAATCGCTTGTACCACTTGTTTTTCACCATTGGATTTCTGTAGGGAAGGCAGATCCTAAGGTAGTAGTAGCAGTCTCCACTGCCAAGAGGTGACAGAGCTCGATGTCATCCTCTAGTGTAGACTGAAACCTCTCCTCTGTGGCTTATAAGCATGTCTGGTGCCAGGAAATAAATCTGGAGAGCCATCAGCGCACCAAGCAGAAAACTATTGCTAAGTAAATTTAGGGAGATGCATAAACTGTGCTCAGTACAAACAGTAATCAAAAGTGGAAGGTGTCTGTCTCTAGATTTATAACATAAAGAAAAGTGGAAGTAGTTCTGAACCAGTGTTCCTGACACTAGCTGGCAAATGGATTTATATGCAAACTGAATGAGCCTTGAGCGGTACTTTAGTTGGAACACTTCAGAAAAGCTCTGTGATGAAGCATGACACTTTCTCTAAAGAAATACTTTAAAAAAGAAATACAATGGTCTTTTCAAGAAAAACATTTTGCCACTGAATTTTGAGACTCACCCTCTACCAATTTATTTAAGAACCAAATATCTGGTACAACTAAGTTAGAATAAGCAGAGTCTCACATCTCTTTGATACAAATCTTCACTGGGAGGGATTCTACTATAGGCCTGTT
Source organism: Otolemur garnettii (assembly GCF_000181295.1). Lineage (NCBI taxonomy): Eukaryota > Metazoa > Chordata > Mammalia > Primates > Galagidae > Otolemur > Otolemur garnettii. The sequence continues at coordinate 11,970,511 of NW_003852446.1, forward strand.
CCTGAGATCTCATCACTTGCACTGTGGGACTACTCACCCATGTTTTCCAGAGTTAATAGTCCACTCTAGCCTAAGTCAAAGTTCCTTAGCTATTGTGCCTGGAATCCCTGACCTTAGTTCCCAGTCTTAAATATTACAGTATGGAGGCCATGACAACATGGCATCATCAGTGGTCATTCAAGGATTAAGAGAATCTGTCCAGATTCTTATTTTAGATGTGACTTGCCAAAGTCAGACTTTCTTTAGGTTAAAAGGCTCCTCCATTACTGAGCCAGCATAATGGCCCCTACCAAGACTCTTAAAAATATGAGGGTAAAAAAATGTGAGGGTACCCCTACAAGGGTACAAGTGAATCTTTCTAAAAGCAGAGTATGAATGTCTTAACTCAATAACTAAGAAAGTGACATGAAGGCTACATTGACTAGTTTGATGACAGTATTTCAAAATGTATATGAAAACACCACACTGTACCCCTTGATTGCATTAATGTACACAGTTATGATTTAATAAAAAATCTTAAAAAAATAAAATCTATGTAGTAAAACATTACTTATGATGCAACTATCTTATCAACATATAATATTCATAAATATCATAGAATGAACTATAAAGTATGGTGAAATAATAATACATTAAGTAAAATGTTGCCGTAAGGGTCTCACGGAAAAGCAATGTCACGAAGAATAAGCACACTTATTGAAATTGTGTTTTAAATAAAGGTGGCCATCTGCTTGCTCAGGCAAAATGGCAAGCTTCTTTATTTGCAGTTGGCTTATATAGGGAATTTTGTACATGAGCACAATGCAGCAGTGACCTCATTGATCCATTTAAACAGTTTATGACCACCCACCCTGTAAGTAGCTCCTCCCTGGTAATCTGGTAATCCACCCAACATACACCTTTAAGCATAATTCTTTCAATATAACCCGGTTTAACATAATTTAATGAAGACCATGTTCTCAGTTATTACTTTCTTTGTTCTTATCTGATGAAGTCTGAGGCTATGGTGTGGGGAGAGACGGGGGAGACGATTTGAATGTCTGTTCTACTGACCATGCCATTTGGAGGCAGTTACTTCAAATCTTTAAGCAAAGCATAGAGAAACTTCTTGGGCATACAGGAGTTTGCGTGCAAACCTCTGTTCCTATGTAGGTCTTAAGTCGGGGAGGTTTTGCTGGAGCCTTTTATAAGGAATTCTCAGGCTGGACTTCTCAAAAGCCTTTCATGGGCCCAGGTTTCATCTGTGCCATTAGATACCTGTATGACATTACCATTCCCAGACCTGTCAGCAAGTGACCTTTGTCACTTACCACAGATCAGGAAAGGTTACTGATGGGTATCTGGCCAGTTTTCCAAAGGACTTTTTCATTGGCCTTATAAAGTCAACCTTAATTCCTTAACACAGTCTGGAAATGCTATTCCAGCCAAAGCCTTGGTCATGTTAGGCCTGCAACTAATCTGGCCACTTGGGATTCTGCCTCAGTTTCTTAAGTATGCCTGCACAAAGTCTATTCACTGCTCTCTCTCAAATGGCTTTTTTGGCCAGAGGCATATAGGCGTTTCACCTATAGTAAAACTAAAATTCTTTAGTACTCGCTTAGGCATAATTATTCACAATACAATGACTTGATAATCAACATATAAATAATTTTTTCTTTGTGAGCATTGATACACAAACTGATATATGTATGTAAGGTGCATGCTTTAAATGATTACAAATATGGAAATCACTTAAATATAATTCAATCACTTGTAATAATTTTTAATTTAATTTATTGTTGAGTACATTTATATTGAAGCACATATTCAATGTGTTCAGTTTCTTTGGTTTCAAAAATGATATTTTATAGGAATATTTTTACATTTTAACTCATAATTATACCCTTAATATGTTGTGTGAATATAGCCATTCTCTTTGAAAAGTTTAAAATGCAGTTTTATCTAGCTGTTTGAATATTCTCTTTGTTAACATATAAAACAATGCACCCAAGTTTATCGTGATTGCCATTTCCATAACAACCAAATAAATTTCAAAAGACTCTTCAGTTCATGTTGAGAATAATTTTCCAGGTCTAGTGTATTAAAAAAAAAAAACATTTAAATGATTATATGCTCAGCATTAAAAGGAGGAACCATAAGTGTGGCTATAGTCCCCCCTCAAGTATTATAAATGTGCCAGTAAAAATGTCATATTCTACATGTTTATTTATTTTACATGTATTGAAGTTGTCATATCAAAGTATCACCATACATATTTATTGAGGTAAATATTATTGAACCGGCCCATAAGGCCCAATTGTCCATAAGGGGTTGTGAAAATCTTCCATTTGGGATCATTTTTCTTCTCTCTGATGAGTATTATTTAGAATTTCCTTCATCACTGGCCCTCTGACCAGAAAACATTCTGTTAGGTTTGTTGTAACCCAGCCCTCTTTCCTCTGCCCACTCCTGTTCTCCAGCCCTCACCTGTTCCCCTCACCCTCTCCAGCCCATTTCCCTCCTCCTCTCTTCTCCCCCCAGAGTCGACTCCAGGAACAAGGCAAGTCCCTCCTCCCCGCAGGATGGCTGAGAACGTGCTTCCCAGCCACGTTCCCAGGCCCCCTATTTCCCCCAAAATAAAGCCCCTGCAGAAATTTGTCTAATACTTCTCCTAATTCTTTAATACTAAGTCTTTTTCCTTTGTTAAATTCTTATAATTAACTGTGTTTATTGTATTTGAAAAATTATCTGTAGAAAGAACTTGTCTCAATATAATATTTTTCTCCACACATGACTTTATTTTCTTTCTATGAAGCATCCCAGAAAAGTTAGCAGTCAGGGCCTATCTTAATCCAAGATCAAGAACTAAGGATTTTTGAAGCTTTCACATGAATAAAACTGAACTGAAAATTTCTATGAGAGCTGGTTTACTTCTGATTTGTCCTTAATCCTAGGAGACAATTCTTCAAGATCTTGGTGCAAAATAGAATGTGAGGTGGGGAGTTAGCAAGATCTCTATCCTTGGAGGGCCATGGACTTTTGTTCATTTAGCCTTACAAAGCTACCAAAAATAACATCTCTCTCTCCTGGCTTGGTACCCGTAGCATAGTGGTTTTGGTCCCAGCCACAAGAACCAGGGATAGTGGGTTCAAGCCCAGGCAGGGTCAACTAAACAACAATGACAACTGCAAGAAAAAAAATAGCCGGGGGGCGGAGCCAAGATGGCGAACTGCAGCCAGCTTTTTACAGAAGCTCCCGTCCAGAAGGAGGCTGAAAGGACAGAACCTTAGCAAAGTAGCTGATGGTTTGGAGCAGAGACAAGAGAGAAGATTGAAGAG
>NW_003852446.1:11980173-12006884 GCF_000181295.1 Otolemur garnettii
AAAAAAAAAAAAAGAAAAAAAATAGCCAGACATGTGGTGGGCACCTGTAGACCCAGCTACTTGGAAGGCTGAAGCAAAAGAATCACTTAAGCCCAAGATTTTCAGGTTGCTGGGAGCTGTGAGACCACAGCACTCTACCAAGGGCGACATAGTGAGACTCTGTCTCAAAATAAATAAATAAATAAATAAACAAACAAATAAATAAAATCTCAGATTCCTTTTGGATTAGCATATACTCCCAGCCCAACAGAAATCCTTAATGCTAGTTGTACCTTTTAAAGTTTTCTCCTTCTCCAAGACTTTGGTCTTATAATTATGTACTATTGTTAGTGCTCTGATCCCTTTAAGAAAAAATTAAAGAAATTTTCCAGAGAGGTGAATTATCCAAGATCACTCAGAGAGTTAGTAACAATATCAGGGCTAAAACGCAGCTATTCTGATTTCCAGTCTGAATGTTGATTCTATAACTGGCAGAGTGGTGTTTGTTATATTTTAGATGGTCAATAAATACTTATTGAATTAAATAACATGTTTATGTAATGTACGTTTATATAAAATTTGATAATATGAACAAAGTTAAACTTCTTTGATAGTATTCATGTGTTTCTTAAAAAATGGTGTGGAATTCTCTTCTAGATGGCACACACTAGTTTTTCAGTTAGGGAAAACAGCCAGCAGGATTGATTTATGTAACTTCAAACAGCTTCATATTCTATTCTGCTTTTACTTTTCTCTGCCAAAAGTAATATAATTATCTCTTGGCTTCTTCATTTTAAAGCCCAGAGGGAGAGTTTTCTTAAATGCAAATATAATTATCAAACTCCTAACTTCCAGCAATGGACTAGATGCTATACAGAACAAATTTTTAAAATTAGCTTTGCCTATGCTGAATATGAGCCTAACCAATCTCATTGCCACATGTATTCTTCATGAAGAAGTTACATTTAAAATCCTCTGGGGAAAGAACACCCCTGAATTATTTTATTGTCAGGGGTAAGTCAATTTTTTTTTTTAATCACAAGAACTGCTTTCTTCTGCTTAGAATTTAGAGCTGGAAAGGCTGTCATTTCCACACTAACAATGAGGGGAAAAAGCAGTTCCAACAATAAAATCATTAATTTCTTAAACCCATCAGAGATCTGAAGTTAAAGAATAACCAAAGAGGCTAAGATCTTGGAAAGATAGGTACTTCTAACCTAAAACATTGCACAGTCATTCTCTCACCTACAGCACTGCACAAGAGGAAGACAAGACTGGCATATAGGTGGCTAAAAGGATTTCAGCTAAAAAAAATATTGAACAATTTGCCAAAGGCTGAATGTAGGCTAGCATGAGATTATAGAATCCCTGAGAACAGCAAACACAAAAGGAGACTGCATACACTTGAAGATTCTTCTCTGGGGATTCAACTAGGTGCTGAAGAAACAGATTGTGACCTGAGCTCAATATTAGAGAAAACTTCCCTTGGTTTAAAACAATCAGTGTAATCCATCATGTCAACAGACTAAAGAAAAAAAAAACCAATTTGATCATCTCAATAAATGAAGAAAACTATGTGACATAATTCAACATCTATTTATGTTAAAAACTCTCAGAAAACTAGAAAAAGAATTTTCTCTACCTGATAAAGGATATCTATTTTAAAAATCTACAAATAGTATAATACTTAATGATGAAAAACTGAATGTTTTCTTTACAATTTCAGGAAAAAAAGCCATCCTCATCAGTCCCAATAAACATTGTCTTTCAGGTTCCAACCAATGAAATAAGACGGTATTTACATAGATGCATGCATACACATATATACATACATATTTGCAGACATTATAAATTGCATAGAAATTTGATAAGAAGAAATAAAATTACACCTACTTGCAAATGGCATGATTTTCAACATTGGAAATCCAATAGAATCTACAAAAAAAGTAAAATAACTAATAAATGATTTTAACAAGATCACAAGATAAAATGTCAAAATAGAGGCTCAGCGCCTGTAGTTCAAACCCAGCCTGGGCCTGCCAAACAACCATGACAACTACAACCAAAATATAGCTGGACGTTGTGGCAGGTGCCTATAGTCCCAGCTACTTGGGAGGCTGAGGCAAGAGAATCGCTTAAGCCCAAGAGTTTGAGGTTGCTGTGAGCTGTGATGCCACAGCACTCTACCAAGGGGGACATAGTGAGACTTTGTCTCAAAAAAAAAAAAGTAAAAATAGAAAAATCAATTGTATTTCTATATACTCATGATGTATAATCAGACATTTAAATTTTTTAAATATTTAAAAAGTAGCTCTATGGTGAACCAACCTGGCAAATACTTCTTTTGCCAGGTCATCAAGGTTGACACCAACAGCGATAAGTTGTACTGATAAGATGAATTCCGAATCACTGTGATGAGAATGGCACTATATCTCTGTCTTCTTCCTCCCAAATTGACAACTGCAGTCTAATCATGAAGACAATAGTCAACAAATCGCAATTGAGAAAATGCGTACAAAATGTCTGACTAATGCTACTCAAATTGTCAAGCTCACCCCAAACAAGAAAAGTCTGAGAAACTGTCACAACCCAGACATGACATCCAGATGTAATGCAGCACCTTGGACAGGATTGTAGAACAACAACAAAACAGGTGTTAATAAAATGCCAATAGAATGCGATCTGTTGTTTATATCAGTACAACAATTTTGGTCCCTTCTTTTATTAACAATAGGGATGGACATAGGGTGAAGGGTAGACAGTAACTCTATATTTTCTTTGTAACTTTTCTGCTGCTTTAAAACTATTCTTAAAAATTATATTTCTGTCTAACAAGGGTACAAGTGAACTTTTCTAGAAATAGAATGTAAATGTTTTGACACAATGACTATGCAAATTACATGAAATTTATGTGAACCAGCTTGATGAAAGTATTTCAAAATGTATATGAAAACACTACACTGTACCCCCTGTTTGCATTAATGTATAGAGCTATCATTTAATAATAATAAAAAAAAAAGACAGCAAAACCGTGTCACAGTTTAGGCACATACTTTGATTAATTGTACTGCTTCTTATTTGAGATATAATAAACTAAACTTCTGATTTGAAAAAAAAAATTTTTTTTAATTAATGAATAATTAGCATTCAAGTTTACACCAAAGCCATGAAACACATACATATAAACATGAAAAAATATCTGCAAGATCTATATGCCAAATAGTATAAAATATGTATAAGAGAAGATGGTAATAATAACAGACCATAGGCGTGGCGCCCGTAGCACAGTGGTGATGGCGACAGCCACATGCACCGAGGCTGGCAGGTTCGAGTCTGGCCCGGGCCAGCTAAACAACAATGACAACTGTAACAAAAAATAGCCAGGTGTTGCGGCGGGTGCCTGTAGTCCCACTTACTTGGGAGGCTGAGGAAAGAGAATCACTTACACTGAAGAGTTTGAGGTTGTGTGGACTGTGATGCCAGAGCACTCTACCAAGGGTGACATGGTGAAACACTGTCTCAAAATAATAATAATAATAATAATAGACCATAAATAAGACCTTAACAATAAGGGCTATATCATGTTAATGGATTAGAAGACTCAATATTGTTGAGATGGCAAACCTTAAAAAAAAATCTATAAATTCAGCTCAACCACAGCCAAAATCCCAACCAAAATTTACTACACATCAAGAAATTGATTTTAAACTTACATGAAAATGAAAAGAAATTAGAAGAGTCAAAAGATATTTTCTAAAAGGAACATAAATTACAGAGCGCATTTTACCTGATTGTAATAATTACTATGAAGTTACATTAATCAAGACAATATACTATTGGTGAAAAGAAAGACAGGAACACAATAGAGAATTCTAATGTAGACCCACATGTATTTAGTCAACTGTGGTTTTCATTGTATGTATTTAAGGTATACAACATAATGGTTTGATATTCATATACATATACAAATGATTACTGTAGTCAGTAAATTAATATTCCCTCTCCTCACATTATCCTAGAAAAGTCATTAAAAAAAATCTTTATTTTTGAGACACAGTCTCACTTAGTTACCCGAAGTAGAGTGCCATGGCATCATAGCTCACAGCAACCTCAAACTCGGGCTCAAAGCGATTTGCTTGCCTCACCCTCCTGAGTAGCTAGGACTACAGGTGTCTGCCATAACACCCAGCTATTTTTAGAAATGGGATCTTGCTCTTGTTCAGGCTGGTCTGGAACTCCTGAGCTCAGGCAATCCACCCACCTCGGCCTCCCAGAGTGCTACAATTATAAGCGTGAGCCACCATGACTGGCCTAGAAAATAACTTTTTGAACTTGAGGCAAGCAAAAATGTCTTAACCACAATATCAGAAAAGCTCATTTATTAAAAAAAGAAGTTGGCTCATACTGTATGTGTATTTACAGATACAAATACATATATAATATGTAAAATATATGCTCTTCTAGATACGTTGTTAACAGAATGGAAAGAAATACACAGATTGGAGTAAATATTTTTGAAACATATATCGTGCTAAAATATATATATGTGATCCATAAAGAAACCTCAAAACTCAATAATAAAATAAAAATAAGAAAACAACCCAACCAAAATGGCAAAAGACATAAATAAACACTTCGATGAGGACGAGGTAAGTCTGACATTAAACACAAGTAAAGGAGAGGCTGACATCATACCACTATAAAATACCACGGCACGCTGATTAGAATGCTAAAACAAAAATAAAACCCAAACCAAAATAGGATACCTGGATAAACAAACAACCTGATAATGTCCAGGGCTGACAAAAATGCTGAGCAATTACAATTTTTGCACACTGCTGTTTACAATGCAAACGGGCCCTTTCTTTCGACATTAAAGATACTGTTTACCTAAAAGCGGAAAATACTTATCTTTACATAAGAACCTGGGCATGAATTTTATGGTGGCTTTATTCATAATGCCAAAAGCTGGAAGCAAACCAAATGAACTTCAATGGGAAAATGGATGAAAAATCTGTGACAGAAGTATCACAGATGTTTACACAATCTGTGGCACTTAGCGATAAAAAATAAACTCATATATTCATACCTGGCAGAGGGAAGACTGTGGCGGAAAAGGTGGTTATATCAGGGAGAGGCTTGTCTTTTGCACGCAGGATGTGCTGACCCTTCCGAGTGACTGCAGAATTTGTTCCTAAAGTAGCAACATAAAAACAGCAACAACAAAAATAAATACACATGGCAGGAATAAATCACAAATACATTACATTATGCTAAGTGCCAGGAGCCACACTCAAAAGGCAACAAAAGTTGTGATTCCATTTATATGACATTCTGGAAGTGGCAACACTGTAGGGACAGAAAACAGATACAGTGGTTGACAGGAGCTGAGGGGGAGGCGAAGGGATTAACTGGAATGGAGCATGGAGTGATGCGTGATGAAAGTAACAGGATTGCTGGGATGGCTACACAACTGTAAACATTTCTCAAAACTCACAGAACTGTATTTTGAAGAGGGCACATTTTTCTATATGTACATTATATCTCAGTGAACCTCATTAAGTTAAAGAATAGGCTCAGCGCCTGTGGCTCAAGTGGCTAAGGCACCAGCCACGTACACCCAAGGTGGCAGGTTCGAATCCAGCCCAGGCCTGCCAAAGAACAATGACTGCTGCAACCAAAAAATAGCCAGGCATTGTGGCTGGCACCTGTGGTCCCAGCTACTTGGGAGGCTGAGGTAGGAGACTCGCTTGAGCCCAGGAGTTGGAGGTTGCTGTGAGTTGTGTTGCTATGGCACTCTACCCAGGGGGACGGCTTGAGGCTCCGTCTCAAAACAAAAAAATTAAAGAATATATTTTTTTATTTTAAAATATGAAGGGAGCACAAGTGTATTTGTTACACACATAGCTTTTATCATACTTTAGTCAGGGCTGTGTGTCCATGACCTTGTCCCTGTTAGGTAGGTTTTTACCCACCTCTGCCCTTCTTGCTTTCCAATGACTTTGATTTCTCCCTGTGCCCATATGCGCCCATTGATTAGTTCCAAACTATTAGAAAGTCCATGTGGTGTTTGTGTTTCCATCCTTGTGATACTCCACTTATGATAATGGTCTCCAGTTCCATCCAAATTGCTGGAAAATACAATAATTTATTTAATCACAAGGCAAACACTAAATGTCACCGTATTCTCTCTCCAACTTTGATCAGAGGTCAGTTTTTGTCCTGAAAATACTTTCTGTCTCAAGCCGTTTGCCTCAATTTTCTCTGCTACTCTGCTCTAGAGTTCCTTTTTTCCCATTAAAAGACCAATTTCTGCAATCTTATTGCCCATGCTATTACATGATATAACTATCTGCTGCCTAAATTGCTGGTCTGAATTCCTGAGTCCCTCTCAGCTGAACTTCTTGCCATGGTTTCTATCCACGTTTTCAGTCTTAGATTTTGATTCCCCTAAGTTACTCGCACCCTGTAATAAGTAGTCCATGAGTGTTTTAGTGAATAACCATCTTTCTTCACCAATCAATCTCAATTTAAATCAACAGATGCATTTGCTGCCTGTGCTAGGAATCACAAATGTTATGATCAACAAAAGACATATTATTATTGGCTATACCTCCTGCCTCCACAGAAGTTAGGGCTTATGGTAGGAAGCACGCCTTGAATTACAATCGAATATGATGAAGTCCGGGTTGATCTGTAAGAACACAGAACGGACACATGTCAGGTTTGGTAGAGTCAGCCAAGCCCTTTCAAAGTGATTTTTCTAACTTGGGTTATGGAGGGTGACTAGGAATCGCCCTAGTCAATGAAGATTGAGAAGGGGAGAAATATTTCAGAAAGAAAGAGCTCCGTCTGCAAAGGCTAAAAATTGACAGACAAGAAGAGGGGTTCAATTATGTGAAAGAGCCCCTTATTATAGAAACAAATGGTATGATGATTGCTGAGAGATGGAACTGGAAATGCAGAGATAAAGTCATGAAAAGCCTAATGTACCATATTAAAGATTTGCTGGTCCTTTCTATTTCTGCATAGATCTAATCATATTGCTTTTATTTCTGTAAATGTAAGGGCTACAAGTGCAATATACTATGTACAGGTGATGTCCGGGCTTTTAGAATCATCACGCCAATAGTGTACGTTGTACTCATTAAATAATTTCTCACCACCCACCCCTCTGCTAACACTCCCTCTGAGTCTCTAGTGCTTATTATTCCACTCCCTACGTCCACGTGTATTTGCTGTATAGCTCACAGTTTTATCTAAGAACAGGCGGTATTTGACTTTTCTGTTTAAGAGTTGTTTCCCTTAAGATAATGGCCTCCAGTTCCATCCATATTGACTTTCTTGATCAATGCATACTACTTTTATGTGCATAGTAACTTAAGAAAATTTATATGGCTCCCAACCTGGCTAGACTTTGAAATTCATCTTTTAAAAGCTCTCAAAGGTTTAGTCCATTTACACTCTCTTTTCTGCTCTTGCCTCCTAAACATGCCTTTAATTCACAGGATTAATTATTTCTCCTCCCTACCCCTCCCCGTCCACACCAAACAGTCTCACACACACAACTGGTTGGTCAGAGAATTCACACTGATGAAGACCGAATCTTTAATCCTAGATGCTATCATCATTGGTCATTTTCCGACAATTATTTTGTTATATTATATTGGCTTTTTTGTTTTCCATTGAAACTCCTGACTTCCTGTTGTCCTCATCTAATATCTAAAAGGCAGAGGAGGATAAAATAAATTGCTGTAAGGTTAGAATACTGTGTATTTCAAAAAAGAAACACATTTTATATAATTTTTTTTTATTTTCAAAGTATCCCAAGGGCCACGTTTTTCTGATAAAGCTATTCTTTGAGAGTCATAATCATTAGAGACCTTGACATTTCAGTTGATGGGATAAACAAAAGCTTTAGTAACTTTCAAAAATTTTCTCGCAAAGACTCACATAATAAACAACAGACAGAGAAGGTCAGTTTTAATTATGATGCTTGAACTGTCTGTCATGGTTTATGTAAGTTTTGTTTCACAACCAATATTGAGTCAGAGAGAAATTAAATTAGGTGGATGGTGGAGGTTTTCATAGCAATGGCCTTCACTGTGCTATTTAAATTACAATATTTCAAGCGGGCAGATATGAACCATGGTGCTTTGATTAACTACTAACAACATTGGAAAACTTACTAAAACTCTTATTGTTATTATTATTCATAAGCTATGTAAATTAATTAGCACTCTTAAGAGAATAATTGACTCCTTCATTATTAGCATCGCTCTACAGACATTTGTATAGTCATTGCCATTTTCCATGTGATAAGTAGTGAGGATTTAAAAATAAACAAAACAAAGTTCATGAATTTACGGTCTCAATCCACGGCAAGCTTAAGAGACAGGTATATTAGCAAAACAATAAGTATGAAATAGTTGAATTTTGTAAATAGAAGTTATTACAAATTTCTTTGGGAAACAAGCAAAATTAACGTAAGGACTGTTCGCTGGTATATATCCCAATAGTCAGTCTAGAGTGGAAATTTAAAGAACTACATGTACAGTGATCATTACCTATTTTTTGAATCATCTAAGCTACAACTGGCATCTTCTTTAAGTAATAGGAGCCTTTCAACTCTGCTAAACACATGGCAAGATTTTGACATTTGAGAGATAATATTGTTGCCAAATAGCATTTTTATTGTTATAGCAGGACACAAAAATCATTTCCAAATCAAAAAGATGTTATGAATCTGATCCAGAGGCTTAACATGAGGCTGAAGGGGACAGCCAGAATGGGATTTTGGAATGACCCTGTATTATCAACATGCTTCTCAATCTGTTTCTTTTGTTCCACCTGCAGGGGTGTTGACAGAACTAATTCCAAGAGGGCATTGGTGCCAAAAACTGGCATTTCTTCCTTTTTATAAACTGATATAGATCTGTGGAATACCTTTCGTTATCAATGTTATGAATTCCCTTACATGAAAAGGGAACTTTCTACCTGTTCAATGCCAACAACAAACATTTTTCTTCTTTCTGAAATAAGATTTAAGAACATTTTGATCATAACTTTATTTTCGAAATAGCCACATATCATGAATATTTTCCCTGGTTTTGTAAATTATTTAGGCCAATATTCTTTTCTATAATTTTGGTTAAATTATTAATATCACAGACTGAATCAGCTACATGTATAGTTGTCTTATAGACCCAGCATATTAAACAGTATCAAAAAAGATTGTAATTTTACAGAAAGGCATTTAATTGCAGTGCAGCTGGACATTATATTTGTCATCTGTTAAACAAGTGGGAATGAGAACTCAAAAAATATGCAGGACCTATTATTTATTTTTGTCATAATCATCATTAATAATTATTCATCAATTCTTTATACACACTCTCCATCATTCTGGATATTATGATTTGGCATTACAAAAAAATGTCATTTTTTTTTTTTTTGAGACAGAGTCTCACTATGTTGCCCTCCCTCAGTAGAGTGCTGTGGCTCCACAGTTCACAGCAACCTCCAACTCTTGGGCTTAAGCAATTCTTTTGCCTCAGTCTCCCAAGTAGCTGGGACGATAGGCGCTCACCACAATGCCTGGCTATTACAGTTGTCATTCTTGGTTTAGCTGGCCCAGGCTGGGTTCGAACCCGCCAGCCTCAGTGTATGTGGCTGGCCCCATAACCACTGTGCTGCGGGCACCAAGCTGTCATGTTTGTGTTTTGAGTACAGGCTAAAACTATATGGTTTTCAAAGAAAATTTCAAGATCACATGGATTAGAGAATACATACATATATTTATTTTTAAATATAAATAAATATTTATATTTAGATTCATATATATGGAAGGTCATTACCCTTGAAAATTTAAATGAAGTTTTTCTTTGAAAAAAAGTATTCTCTGTCTTGGTACAGTATAAACATATACTATAATTTATACACCAATCATAATACAGTAATAACATAGACAAGTAAGATGTAAGAGAGAAAGTATACTATATAGTGTACAATGTTTTTTAAAAAATCAAATGGAAAAGAGATAATACAGTGCAAATTTTTAAGATTTTTTTATACATAGAATTCTGAAAAGACCATAAGGTAATATTTTTTTTTGAGACAGAGTCTCACTCTGTCACCAAAGTAGAGTGCTGTGGTGTCATAGCTCACAGCAACCTTAAACTGTTGAGCTCAGGAGATTTTCTTTCCTCAGCCTGCCCACTAGCCAGGACTACAGGTGCCCACCACATCCCGCAGCTGTTTTTAGTAGAGATGGGGTCTCACTCTTGCTCAGGCTGGTCTCCAACTCCTGAGCTCAAGGGATCCACCTAACTCAGCCTCCCAGAGTGCTAGGATTACAGGCGTGAGCCACCGCACCCCCCCCCCACATAAAGTGATTTGTGACAGTCGGAAATGAATATTTTGCCACACAATATAATCCACAAAACTCATATATCCCAAAAGAATTATTTCACAAACTACATAGTGAATCGTGAAGCTCAACATTCTTCCCAAAGAATACTGGATGAGACAATTAAGCCAGTAAGCCAGATCTGACAATAAACACATTTCATCATTGCTTGCTTTACTTTTTTTTTTTTTTTTTTTTTGGCTGGGGCCGGGTTTGAACCCACCACCTCCGGCATATGGGGCTGGCGCCCTACTCCTTTGAGCCACAGGCGCCGCCCTGCTTGACTTACTTTTAATATCTGGTTTCACATAAAACCGATTGCCTTTACCTTTTCTCTTGGTAAGATTGGGTAAGATTGAAGACCTCATTGTGCAACTGTTTAAGGGTGGTGCGATAAGAGTCAGAATAAAGTGTACTAGCTATTCAAAATAATTGTAAATACACCTGTATATAATTGGATCCATGTTTCACTCTTTTATAGATTATTGAGAAAGGTCTTATTTTCCTCCCAGGATGCTAATGTATTCCCTAAAGAAAGTATTCAGACATTTCTTAGCCTCAGTACACCCTAGTCTGGCCATCTGTAAAATAATGTTGTTAAATAAGATCACCATTAAATATTCTTTTAGCTCTAAAATATTATGATTTTACATGAGTGATGAGATTTCTCCCTGGAGTATTTATTCTATACCATATCATGTGGCCAGATTTATAAAGATAAGGCATCTCAGTTTGTAGTAAATACGATAAGTCTTCTTCAAAGAGCTCAAAGCATTTCCACATATAGAGTGCCCAATGTCAGTACTGACACAATTTTCATGTTAAAAATGGGAAGAAAAATTGAATAATAAAAACATTCTGCATCTTTACTAATGAATGTAGAGATAAAGCAGATTTTGAAGATAAAGAATACCAGAAAGAGGATAAATGAGACCTATTACAGACTGAAAATAAATTAGAGAACTGGAATTAGAATAACAGGACTAGTTCTAGGTTAAGATCTGAGACACGGCTGGCTCTTACCTGCTAGCTCTGCGACTCTCCTTTCTTAGGTCTATGATTCCCACTGGATTCCTTCATGCCAGCTGACTTAACACATGCCTCACATTTCTCCTGGGTCTCTGTCTTTCTCTATTTAATACTGCCACCATCCAGGGGCAGTGCCTGTGTCTCAAGGAGTAGGGCACTGACCCCATATACTTGGGGTGGCAGGTTCAAACCCAGTCCCAGCAAAAAAAAAAAAAAAAAAAAAAAAAAAAAAAATACATTGCCACCATCCTCTTTTTCCAAAATTAAGCTTAAAGAGATGTCATAACTTAAGTGAGAGCCTTCTCAAAGAGAAGCCAAATAATGAATGTCATTACTCGTCACACTTCAGCATCACTATTGTCATTATCTTCATGAATATTCGATATGGAGAAAATACCTTGACAACTAAAGGAATCTAAAATCATGATTGAGCAAGGAATTATTCCATTTACATTGCCCAAAGGGCTCTAAGAAATAGTAGGATACTAACACTCAACATAGACTATAAATACATTTATGGTGTGTCTCTAAACCATTTTTGAAGCAAAATAAGCTATTGTCCAACAAAAGAGTGTAATTTCCATATCACAATAAGCTTGATCACTAACTAATTATACTGACTTTGCCTTTCATACACTTTAGTAAAATCTACGTCTTAAAAAAAAATTGTGATTGTATCCCTTGCCATTTTCATATTGAAAGACAAGTGTCTACAAAATTAGAGGTAGCAGGTCCTTTTGAGGTGTCTTCGTATAGTTTGATAGTCTTCACCTCTCCCTCAGATCACAGCATTACTGAAAATGATTAAATTTGTCAAAAATGGATAATTAACACAATCTAATTTCAAACATGAGTCACTTAAAATGATCTGTTGTGCTGTATGCACATTTTGCCATTAAATCTTTGCCTCCACTAGGAAAGAATAGTAATTTAAAATGTCCTCCTTAAACATGATCTGGAAGATAAAGCCACTATTGGGTTTAATGGACCAAAGGTTCTTAAGCTTTATGGTCTTTGACGCCTTTCCTTTACACTCTTATAAATTACTACTAAATCCAAAGATTTTGTGTGTGAATTCAAGTAATATTTATTGATATTTACCGTATTCACATTGGAACTGAGAATTTTAAAGTATTAATTTAATATATTCAAATAAAAATTCACTGTGTGTTAAAATAACATGTTTTATGAATTAGAACTACTTTCCAAAGGAAAAAAAAATATATATATATATATAATATATATATATAGTGGGAAGAAGAAGCACCATTTTATATTTTTGTAAATATCCTCACTATGTGGCATTCTAGAAGACTACCTGCTTCTGAATCCAATCATCTTGAGATATCACATACCATATAGCTTCCAGAAAACTCCTTGGTATATTTGGAAGAAACTTGGAGTAAAAAAAGTAAACAATCTCGTAACAATATTATGAAAACATTTTTCACCTTCTAAACCCTCGAAAGGGTCTCAGTGATACCAATCATTTCCTGGAACCTATTTAAGAATTGCTACAATGAATCTTTTGACTTATTTAGTAATCCAGTTATTCAACAATTAATTGAACTGCCTCTGTGTGATGGACACCATGGTAGTTGCTAAAAACATAATGCGGAAAAATATATAATCTCTGGCTTCCAAGGGGACATACTTTTCAATCTGTTTATTATTTCAAAATATTAAGGGGATATAGATATTTTTGATACACAGTTTGACTCATGGTTCTAAATGTGCCCATCTCCAGAATAGTGTTCACTGTACCTATTAGGTGGGTTTTTGTTCCTTCTCTCCTCCCTTCTCTGCCCTATATGATTGTGAATGATTTTTACTTCCTTCTGCACACTTGTGTGCTCACCAGCTCCAATTTATTAGAGAGTATGTGTGGTTTCTTTTCCCATTCTTGAGATACTGTGTATAGGATAATGGTCTCCAGCCTTCCAAATTGCTGTAAAAGGCATTAATTCTTATGACATCCTTCTAATGGCTGAGTAGCCCTCCATGGTACACCTAAACCACATTTTGTTAATCCACTCATGAATTGATGGGCACTTGGGTTGATTCCACATCTTTGCAATTGTAAATTGTGCCACAATAAACACTCAAGTTCAGGTGTCTTTTTTGTTTATTTGTTTGTTTGTTTGTTTGTTTAGAGACAGAGTCTCACTTTGTCGTCCTTGGTAGAGTGCTGTGGCTGTCACAGCTCACAGCAACCTTCAGCTCTTGGGCTTAGGTGATTCTCTTGCCTCAGCCACTCAAGTAACTGGGACTACAGGCGCCCGTCACAACGCTGGGCTCTTTTGTTGTTGTTGTTGCAGTTTGGCTGAGGCCAGGTTCGAACCCACCACCCTTGGTAGATGGGGCTGGCACTCTACTCACTGAGCCACAGGCGCCGCCCGTTCAGGTGTCTTTTTGATAAAATGACTTCTTTTATTTCAAGCAGATACTCAGTAATGGGAGTGCTGGATCAAATGGTAGATCTAGTTTTAGTTCTTTGAGAAATCTTCATACTGTTTTCTATTGGAGTTGTAATAAATTGCAATCCCACTAACAGTATATAAGTAATCCTTTCTCTCTGCATCTGTGCCAGAATCTATTGCTTTTGGACTTTTAATAAAAGCCATTCTAACAGAGTAAGGTGATACCTCATTGTGGTTTTAATTTGCATTTCCCTGATTAGTGATGCACAGCCTTTTTTCATATGTCTGCTAGCCATTTGCCTATCTTCTTTTGAAAAACTTCTGTTCATGTCTTTTGCCCACTTTTTAATGGGGTTGTTAGTTGTTTTTTTTTTCTGGTTTCTTTCAGTTCCTTATATATTCTGGATATTAGCCCATTATCAGATATGTAGACTGTGAATATTCTCTGTCATTCTTTAGCTTCTCTATTTGCTCTGTTGATTATTTCCTTAGCTGTGCAGAACCTTTTTCATTTAATCAATTTCTGTTTGTTTGTTTTTGTTGCTGCTATTAATTGTCACTGGGGTCTTAGTTATAAATTCTTTGTGTAGACTGATGTCTGGAAGAGTTTTTCCTACATTTAGTTCTAGGGGATATACTTTAGTGGAGAATACTGAAGAATAAATAGGTAACTACAATATTGTATAGCAAGTTACATCTTCAGGATGTTCTTAGAAAATATTTATATTGATGTGTGTGCATGTATATGTACATATATACTATATATATATAACTATATGCATGCATATGTATTTATATAGCTAGTTACACCTGTGTTTGTATATAACCAAAATAATGAGGCATAAGAGAATAATGCAATCTTAGTGACGGGGAAACTTAGGTATTAAGTCCAAACCCCTAACACTTCGATGAAGCAAATGACTCTTTTATAAATTTAAACAAAAATTTAGTTGACTAGTATTATGTATGAAGATCTTCTGACTCTTTGACAAAGAATGTAATCCATCTGTTCTTCAGGTTTCTGAAACATACCACACATAAAATTAACAGGGGGGGGGGAAAGGGTAATGTCTTCACCTATATAAAGAGCTGTAGTAATTTTTCCCTCCCTATTTTCCTTTCCACATTGCAAATACAGGGTGGACATAAAGTTCGTGTGCAAATTGTAAACTAATTCAATTGTGCACAAACTTTATGACCACCCCGTATAAACAATTATTCTATTTTATCACTGACACAGATTCTACTTCAGAAACTTCAATCACTATCTTTCCAGTATCTAAAAAGCCTTCGACTGACTGTTGATGTGGTGTCTGATCAGCAATATTCTAATTGTGGCTGAGATCACCTAATGGCTTCCGTGGCACCTGCTCTTGGT
This sequence comes from Otolemur garnettii, assembly GCF_000181295.1. Taxonomy (NCBI): domain Eukaryota; kingdom Metazoa; phylum Chordata; class Mammalia; order Primates; family Galagidae; genus Otolemur; species Otolemur garnettii. The sequence continues at coordinate 11,995,388 of NW_003852446.1, forward strand.
TTATAGAATCTAGTATAGGAACTGAGGCTGAGCCCATGGCTATGCTAGGAAAGGGTGTATATTTACAACTTGCTGACTGCAGTATATTATTCATAGATTGATATCAACTTACTATGTTATGAAAATATTCCATATTCTTACTATTTTTTACACATCCAACATATAGATTTCTGGGAGAAAGTTGTTGAAATCCTCCAGTGTGATAGTAGACTTGACCATTTCAATCATTCATCCATTCAGCTATTCTATGTTTTGATTCTATGCTAGTAGGCAAATGTAGACTTAGGATTATTTTTCTTTCTGGAAAACAAAACAGGAAATAAATACAAATACATTCTTGTGGGGCTTTCCCTCTGTTTGCTTAACCATAATATTAAAATGCTTAATTTTAATTTTAGCGACCGACTCTACCGTGTGACATTTGACATTTGTTTTCAAACTGAGTATTGTTGCTCGTCTATAAATTAAGCTTTGTGTTAACATTTTTTGAGCTTCTTGAGCTAGATGCTTGGTTTATTTCAATATTCCTTGCTTTTAGTTCATACATTAAAATGAATAACCTTCACAACGGAACAGTATTTCCCCCTTCTTTCCTTCTTATTGAATGTAACATTACACTTTCGCCTCTTTTGTTTTTCTTCTAAGAGCAAATTCTTAATAATTATTTTGGATCAGATCTCTGAATGAGACACTTTCTGAGACCTTACCAAAGTCAAATTATTTGTTTATCCTTGAGTAGTGATAGTTTACCTAAATGTAAGATTCGTTTGTTGTTTTTATTTTTTTGGAAACAGAATCTCACTCTGTCGCCCTAGGTAGGATGCTGTGTCATCATAGCCCACAGCAAAATGTCAAACTCCTGGGCTTGAGGGGTCCTCCTGCCTCAGCTTCCTGAGTAGTTGGGATTACAGGTGCTTGTCATCACACTAGCTAATTTTTCTATTTTTAGTAGAGACAGGGTCTTGCCCTTGCTCAGGCTGGTCTTGAACTCCTGAACTCAAGCAATCCACCCTCCTCAGCCTCCCAGAGTGTAAGGATCACAGACATGAGCCACTGTGCCTGGACCTAAATGTAAGAATCTAATGTAAAAGTTATTTTTCTTCAGACATTTGAAAATTTTTGACCCATGTTACTTTACATGGAACACATTGATTGCCACGCTAGGGAAAAAAAATCCCCTAGGGCCACGGTGTTTTATTACAAAAATAGAACAAAAACAACAAAAAATAAAATGATCTTCTCTAATTTAATGAAAAATGTGTTTTATTGTTTTCTGTGAGTGAGTTATGTGTGATTCTCACGGAGCTGGAATCCATTTTTACACTGCCACCATGTGAGTTGGATGTGACTCATGATATACTGAGTTTGTTTCTGAGAATTGAGTCTTTGTCATTCTGTAAGTATTTAATTGTGTCTATAGTGGACCTTCGGTGGTCCTGGATGATGACCTCTGAATGTCCTACATATGTGCAACAATGTCACATTGCTGCATACTGTCCCATCAATTTTGTCCAAAGAGCCACCAGACAACAATTCAAGGGACAATATGCAATTAGAAGTTATGGTAATGGAAGAACACAGTCCAGCATGTGTGGTATGCTTGGGCGGGCTGGCTAGAGCAGGACGACAGGAGGCGGAAGGGACATTCCAATTGACAGCAAAAACGATGAGCAGAGGTCTCACAGCGTATAATGCATGAGATGGACCGGCCCGCCTATCCGCCAGTTCTATGTGTGTCACAAGGCCCTGGGCTCACAACTAGAATGACTTAGATAAGACTCACGTGGCAGTTAATGCATTTACATCCAGTATTAATGATAAGTGATTTCACCCCTGATCTAACCTGTACACGTTTGTGGAGACAATCCACTTGTTTGCCTCTCTTGAAATTTTTAGGAATTCTCTCTTTATTCCTGCTTTTGTGAAATGATGTACTGGGTTTGAGGTTTGGTTGTTAGGTTTTATATGTTTATTATATTTACTTAGCCTATTCTGCAAGCTGGGGATTTTTTCAATCTTAAGTTACCAACGACATTTTTCCTGCTAATTTGGTGCTTCCTACTATTATTGTTCTACCATTTCCCTTTTAAAATGAACTTAGGATTCATGGGGTTTTTCCTTTAAAATATTACCCTTTGTGCCTTATGCAACCATGCAAAACACGCAGTTTATCATCTCTACTCAATGCTGCTATTATCTGAATCACTCAGGGCTCTACTTCTGCTGTTTGCTGATTCTGCTGATGCTCCCCTATAAAGAAGGCTTCCTATTGTCTTTTCTGATTTTACATTGTGAGCTCCTGCTCAGTAGGGCTTTAACGGGGAGACTCCTTCAAGATTTGGTTTGAAGGTGTGTTTTCCTGAGAACTTTTGTATTTTCTACTCTGAGGGGCACCCAGGGTCATTAACAGTCCAGTGCCAGTTTCTATTTTACATTTTTAGCTTCAGGGTATCCCGTCAATGCAAACAGTAGAAATTAATTTTCCAAACCTTCATCAAGGCAAGTACATGGTTCCAATATTAATGCGTGTTTCATTCAAAGTCCGGGTTGATACACACAAACTATGTTTCATCTCCCTTTGGTTATTTCCCTCATAACATTCTTTCCCTGGACAGCCTTTTTGTGGGGTTTCATGTATGCCTTTACTTTGAATTACATTCCTGTACACGCACTATAACCCAATTGTATTGGCTAATGAAGTCAGCAGATTGTTTTAGTACAATCAAAGATCCTGTGTCCATTTATCACCATGCCTTTCACTTTCTCTACATTTATTTTATTTTATGTATTTATTTGTTTCAGATTACCACGAGGGGTACCTACAAGTAGTTTACATTGGTTGCATTTGTGTCATTTTATCATAAAGACATTTGCACTCAAATGCTTCTCTGCGTTTTTTATCTGCGGGCATTTCCTCTTAACGTATTATAAACTCTGTTACGTGTTTCAGTTTTATCCAAAATATCCAAATACTTTACAGCACACATTCCTTCAGATTACCCTAGGCCTTTACACTGGGTGAAACACTGGCCTCTAATTTCCATTGTTCAGGTTTTCCTCATTATATATATATATATTATTAGTACTTTATAATGTAACTAGAATGATATTTTGTTGGAATGTAAAATCAATCATGTCGTGCTTGTCTTTAACATTCTTCAAAGTCTGCTTATTGGGAGAATAAAATCTAGAGGCTTCAGAGTGCTTACAAGACTTTTCCAAATGTGGTACCTTGAGAGAGGGGGCCTTAGTTAAAACAGTCTTGACTGCACTGATGAACAAGAACTTCCCATAACTTTCTCCCTTTACCACTGAAAGGGAGTCAGCTTAGCAATTATGATGCTCTCCAGGTAGCTAAAAACTTTAGAGAGGAGAAAAGAGAACCAACTATTTTGGAGTGGGGAAAGTTCCTGGAGCTCTAATTCAGACCAGTGGTAGTAAAGCCCGTACTCACCTAGCTTATTTGTGTAGAGAGGAATTCCCTTTATCTGTCAGCCCCTGGTGATACACGTGTCATTCTCTGGTAGTAACATACACTTTACCATGCTACAGATTCCCCCCCTTCCTTCCCTCATCTGTATCTCTGCCACAAATATTGTGTAAATAGCTAGATTTGGTACTGGTTTTTCCAGGCCCTAGCAAAGGTTCTTTCTGGAATATATAGTGCATACACTTCCATTATGATCAAATTTCAATCAAGCCTGGGTGTGGTGACTCACATCTGTAATTCTAGCACGCTGAAAGGCTAAGGCTGGGGAATTGCTTGAGGTCAGGGATTGTACACCAGCCAGAGCAAGAGCCAGACCCTGTTTCTATGAAACAAAAAAAGTAACTAGGCGTGGGAGCACACACCTATAGTCCCAGCTACTTGGGAGGCTGAGACAGGAGGATCGCTTGAGCCTAGGAGTTTGAGGTTACAGTGAGCTACGATGATGCCACTACAATCTAGCCTAGGAGACAGAGTGAGACCCTGTCTAAAAAACAAATTTCAATCAATATACAGTATTTATGTTCCTCTACATACGTACATACACACACTCGTACACGAGTTAGTCACACTGCATAAAGACATTGGTCATTGTATCTTGTGGATATAAGCCAAAATGCAGGAATGACTGGTCCATAGGATGAATGAATTCAGTTTTGCCTGATAGCCATTTTCCTGTGTGAATATAGACATTTTTTATATTTCTGCGCCCCCATGTGCGTACTATGTTGCCTCGTGAAATATTTAAGTCCCTTAGAGTAATAGCAATGATATCTTTGTCTTACATACTCCATACCCTGACCATTATATTGAGATACTGTTCAATAATATAGATACACTTAACAAATTCTGTATACAATTGAAGTTCTGAGTATGATTTTATAAGTGACTTCTGAAACATTGTGAATTAGAAAGAAACTACATAAAAATATCACTCTGAACAATTTATTCTGATGCCTCAGGAAATCATGCAAAATTTACTAAGAATATTACACTTGGGTAGAATAACAACATACAACATCCTGAGTCATAGATATTAAAGGAACATCTAAAAGTATAATGCACAATTAATGAAGGAAAATTAAACATGCAATTGAGTTACGCTTTCTGCTGGAAGGAGAAATCAAATATACAGGAAACATTAGTTTCCATTTATCTTCAAGTTCTAATCTTTATTCACATACATGTATTTGCATTCACAAGTTCAGATTTAATAAGCAGAAATGATTATTTTAGGCTCTAATTGATTATAGAACGCCTAAGAGGATCAGACTTAAAATGTAACTCTCACAATCCTGTGAAGTCAATCAAAACACAAATCAGTGGGCTTGCACTGTTAATGAAGACAGAGAAGTGTTAAGTCACAAGTGCCTGGGCAAATCCCGGCTTTCGCTGAAGCGACTTGTAAGATGCCAACCTCTCCCGATTAAATAAATTTGGCCACCACCTTTTCAGACTGTTTGCCCAAATGATGATCCAGGGTTGTGTTTGAATCGCTGAGACTCCTGTTTCATTCGTGTTCTACATTTAAAATGACTTCCTTTTTAAAAGAAAAAGGCAGTTATATTTCTGCTTACTTTCCATGCCAGGTTTCAGAGGTGTAAAAGCTTTGATGAGAAAATTCACATCTCCTGTTATGAGGACAAATCATGTGACTTCCATTAAATTAGTGAGTCTCAAACTTGACTGCACATTGAAATCACCTGGGGAGCTTTCAAGCGGCTTGATGCCTGGGTCACACCCCCTGAGATTCTGAGGTAATTGGTTTGAAGTTTAGTTTCCCGGGTGTGGGATTTTTAAAAGCTCCCCAAGTGATTCTAATGTGCAGCCAAGGTTGAAAACCACTGCTCTAATTAATAGAATAATAATGAATTGCCTAATCATAGAGAAGACCACACAGATAAAACTATGGTTATAATTGGGACTTTATATTTTTGCAGAAGCATAATTTTGAAGAAATGGAAAAAATCACAAATGAGAGGTTTATATGTTAGCATGCAGGCATTATTTCATGGAAGGCCCGACAAATGTCCTGGCAAATTATAATCAGGGGACTCACTACTAATTTTGTGTTTATTTTCTTATATAAGCATAAAGTGAACAGAACAAGAATCATCTACTCATTAATCCAACAAATATACACTGAGTCCTTGGAGTATGCTCCTCACTCTGCTTTGTTAGATCCTCCTATAAATAATTAGGATAAACCTCCTGGTTTATTTCCAACATGGATTAAGGATAAATTGAGAAGGAGAAAAAAATCTTAGGAGACAGAACTTCTTAAGTAGAGCTCGCCATCATCTTCCACAAGGTACACAGGAGAAGCACGTTATATTCTTCTTGCTGAAGGCATTACATTACTAGCTATCCATAAAAATTAAGTGTATAAATAAGATGCTACATGTAAATTCTCAGCACTGTAAATGGTGAGGGCTCAGTACATATTCACGCCTGTTGGCTTCTTCTGAAGCCTGCATTATTATTGAATTACAAAAATGTGAAGATTTAACTAAAATATCCTTTCCACTGCAAACTGTTATTTACACCAGTGCCAAACTAGATTTATAGCGTTACACTTCTGAAAATAACACAGAGGTACATGGAATAAAAGTTTACAATCTAACTTCAACAGCAAAGTCTTACTTTTTTTCAAAAAAAAAAACACTTTTTTTGGGTATTGTTTTCTGTTTTGTTTTGTTTTTGGCTGGGGCTGGGTTTGAACCCACCACCTCTGGCATATGGGGCCAGTGCCCTACTCCTTTGAGCCACAGGCACTGCCCAACAAAGTCTTACTTTACGTCCTAGGAGTAACTGTTATTAAAAATGTGATCTGTAACTCCCAGAATTTTCTTTCACAAATGCTCACATCTTTACATATGTGTAAAACATGAGCATGTGTGTGTGTGTGTGTGTGTACATGACAAAATTTGGGTGTCTTGGGGACATTCCATATCAGTACTCATATACCATTTCATCGTTTCAAATAACTACCAAGAATTTCATAGTGAGGAAATTTATTTTGTTTTCCCATTAAAATAACCAATTTGTTTTCCTTTTTAATTGACTAAGAAATGCTTTTTCTTAAAGAACATATTTTCATGTTGATGGGAATGATCCAGTAAAGTAAGATAGATGGATGATACGAGATAGAGGATGTGGTGATGCAGAAATTAAATCTTTGAGGTGCTGAGAGAGGGCAGGATCCAGAGGAACTGGGCTTTGCTGCATGTAATTTATTTCATTTAGAATGTGAGAAGAGGCAGTGAATAGGCATGCAGATGCGGCAGATTGGATAAAATTGTTGGTGATACATGAGAAAGTTACTGGCATTTTTTTATAAATTATTTTCTTTCAGTAAAATTTTAGAGGAAAGACACAAGATTTGGAGGAAATGGATGCCATATTAAATAATCTTCTGGAGGAGCTGAAATGTAAACATACCGGGAAGTATTGTGGAAATTCTGACCAGCAGAGAGAGCCTTTTTAATATTAATAGTCATTAATTGAAAGGGCAATACATCTGCCGGTAATGTGCGCCATTCTCCCATCAGCATTCTTCTACTTAGGGAAAAACTATTGAGTAGACATACAGCTAGTTATAGCGAGGATCAAACCTTTGCCAGTTACATACAATGGAGGCAGGGAAGGGTAAAGGGATTAAGATGAGTGATTAAAATTATGGAACACAAAATCCAAGTAATTATCTGAAAGGGTTCATATACAATAATAAAATAAAGTATAGACGAAATCATTGCAGGGCTCAGTAGGGTTGAAAAATTATAGGAGATAAAATTCAAGACTATACAAATTTGACAGACGAAATCTTAGAGTATACAGGAATTATAGCAGGAATTTTGGAGTTATGCAATGATTAGTAGTAAGTACCAATAAGGGTGCGTAAGTCAGTGGTTGAGGTCGATGGAGGAAATGATACCTGCAGCAGGATGTTCAGCAACTATAAAGATTTCATTTTCCAGCTATATTACATTTAAAATACATTTATTTTCATAACTAGATTTAAAAGGCTATTAGTGAAGGGGGACCTCTGAAGGTGAGGAAGCAGCCCTGATGGAAACAGAAATTAACAGCACAAAGTATAGAGGAGTTGAGAATGAGACAACTGGCATTTCAACATAAGGAAGAACTTAGCTAAAGGCAGGCAGGTGGAACCACAGGTCAGATGGAGCCCATACCGACCACCCCACAGGGAGCAGTTAAGATGAAAAATCGAGAGTAAGAAAGAACGTCCCAACAGATGGATGTAGTTTACAGAATATATAAGAAGTAAGAGTTTGAGCAGGGGGTGGCGAGTGATTTCCACCACTCCTCTATTGTTGAGCTTTGTCTTAACTTTGTAGATGTTTTTTGTGTCTTTCAAGAAACCCGGAATTTTTTTACAGTAAGTTATGTTTGTCTCTGTCTATTTCATCCTGGTTGTCCCAACTGGTTGGAAAAAGAGTTCCAAACCGAGAGACTCTGGCAGGGGTACTCACCGTGTGTCTCCAAAGGTGCTGCTTGGAAGACAGGTAGTCGGTACCTCTGTAGGGTGGCAACCCAGGCTTTTCTCCGTGTTTTTTTTTTTTTTTCCCTACTGGAGGAGCTTGCTCCTTTCACAGGGAGTGGTCCTAAACTGGGGCTTGATTCAGGCCCACCCTCGTCTGTTTTTGTGTCTGTTGGTGTCATTCGTTTTAGTGTTTATTGGCAATGTATCGCAGTGTGTCTTTCAATTCTTTGACCACCCAAGAACCCACTGTTTAAAGTTCCGGCAAGCTTTCATAATTATTCTTTAAAGACACAATTAAGTAAAAAGCCTGGTAAATATCATGCACCACAATACACCTCCACACAGGTAAGGGCCCATCTGGTATTAAAGCAAATAGTCTGAGTTCCAGAGTTCATGTCTCAAGGATAATGGTGAGGCCAGTCCTTCTCAGGGACACGGTGGTTAATGTATTAAATCCCATCTACTTAGATAATGACTCCCAAGATTTTATGCTCAGACTTGACAATTTTCAAAGATAAAACTTTTCTGGCAGAGACTGGAGGAAAGCAAATGCTGAATAGAATCTGCTCTGGAGGACAGCTAAGCCATAAGAACAACCCTGTTTGGAAGCTGAGTGTAAAAAGGGAAACAGAATTGGGTTCTTCTTTTTATTATGACTGTAAATACAGTACATAGAAAATCAACTTTTGCTCTTATTAGAGCCTGAGCATATAGTGTTTTGTTTGGTTAGTCCACAAAAGTAGTTAGTGAAGGGATAAGATATATACAACTTATCTCTCTGTAGCAATGTTTTTTGAATTTTTATCTTCTTAAACAAATGTTTATTGCACTAATACAGACATATAGGCTACTTATGACGTATTTTTAAATTACAGATAAAATTAAAACACTTTTGAAGAACACTCTTGTATTCATATCTCTTTCTGCATTTAATAAAAGAAATGTCTTTTCTTTTCTTCTGCAGGTCAGCAATTTGCACTAGGATCAGACGTTAAGACTGGTTTGAGGGCTGGAAGGGCTTGGAGGGCTAGGCGTCTTCTCACCATATTAACTGCTTAGTCTTCAAGTAGCTGATATTAGAATTCCAAAAGGGCTAAAGTAGAAGCTTGAAGACCTTTTAAAACCTAGCCTGTAATCTGATCTGTGTGATGGAGCAAATCACCCAGCTGCCAGACTTCTGGAGTAGGGAAATAAATGCTGCGTTAATCAGTGGAGTTGCAAAAAATGTGTGGCCATTTGCAATCTATCGAAAGCCCAGAATCCAATGTTGTTTCCTTTCTGGACACAGAAAGTGCTCACAGACACTTTCTGCATACTTATGTGAGCCCAAGTAGAAAAGCATAGTAATATTGTGCATTTCATTTACATAAACTGTCGCATAATTTATGTATCATTTTGCAGCTTGATTTTATTTTTTACATTAACTACACATTGGATATTTTTCAAAACCAACATGTGCACATATTTATCATCAATTTTAATTGGCAATAATTCAATTTTATTTGATGCATGGCATTTACAGGGAAGATACATTACAATTTTATCCCTTGTTTAATTTTCCTAGTGATAAAGATTAGGTCAGAACCTTTTCCTTTCTTGTGACTACATAATTTAGTGCAATAAAAATACTTGGGTGAATATGTTCAAGAGATCTATTGTACAGCATGTTAACCACAGTTAATAACATTGTATTCTTGGAAATTGCTAAGACAGTAGATTTTTTTGTTCTTACCACAAATAAATTAAATGTATGCAAATCATGTTAATTAGCTTGATTTAGTCACTGTATAACATATACATATTTCAAAACATCATGTTGGACACCATAAATATATATGATTTTTGTCAATTAAAAATAAAAGAATAATGTTTTTAAAGTCTTGTCTCTGCTATTACAGGCAGAAGTTTAATTTCTCTAAAGTCAATATGAAGATATGCCAATATAAAAGGTCAATAAAGTTGATTTAACAACGTTTGTACCTTTTATTTAGCTTTCTATTGGCGGAGTTTCTGGATAAGAGTGTGCATTACTTTGCATTTCTTCACGTTCCAACAAGGGAACACAACTTATTAATACAAAATAGTCATTTTAGGAAAGGAGTTACTGGATTTTCTTTGGATGAATATGAAAATGGTGAAATCTCTATAGCATATTTTCTTTTTTTTTTAAAGCATACTGATAATATAGGACAGAGAAAAGATCACTGTAAGAACCAAAGTCTTAGAGAGACAAGGGTCACAGGGGAAAAATGAATTTTATTTTATTCCAGTTCCATCCAGGTGTCACAAAAGAAATTAGATTATCATTTTTATGCCTGAGTAATACTCCATAGTATGCATAGCTACTAAAATAGATTGTTTACTTGTTATCACCTTTAATCTGATAAACATAGCATACCTTCATTTTAGCTGGATCAATTTCTATTATTATCTTTATTGACACATAATAATTATACACATTCATGGGGCACGGTGTGACACTGAAATACCTCTAAACCAGGTTCAAATCAGAGTAATTAGCATATCTATCACCTTAAACATTTAACATTTGTTAGTGTTGAAAACGATCAAAATCCTCTCTATTAGCCATTATTACATCTAATCAATTATATACATATAATATGTTAGCTAATATAAGGTCTTTATTTCCAGGCCAGCATTATCCCAATGTCAAAACTAGATGAAGACATACATACTGAAGGAAACTATAGGTCAATATCCCTTATGAACATAGATGCAAAAAATTTCAACAAAATACTACCAAACTGAATCCAACACCATCTCAAAAACATTATACAGCATAATTTAGATTTATGTCAGGGATGCACAGTTGATTCAGCATATGCTAATCAATAAATTTAATACATAACAGCAGAATAAAGGACAAAAACACATGATAGTCTCCACAGACACCCCCACACAAATTGCATTATACCGGTGGTTTCATATTACTGCTGTTACTTTCAGCTCACATGCTCATGATGACTTCTTTAAATATTTTGAGATTTCTTAAAGGTGAGCTCATACTCCTTAAAAATTTATAAGTAGACATTCTTTGAGTTATTTGAAAGTGATTTTCTCTTTAGATGATTTCCATTTTCAGGGGTGAACATATGAGGACTTTTAGGCTTCTACAAACACAGTAGTCAAGATCCACCTCTGTAAAAACTGAAAACTAAAAATACGAACAACTCAACAACAATAAAAACCAAAACACTGCTCAGTGTCCATAGCTCAGTAAGTAGGGCACTGGCCACTTACACCAAGGCTGGTGGGTTCAACCCCAGCCTGGACCTGCTAAACAACAAAAAATAACCAGCATTGTGGCAGGCGCCTATAGTCCCAGCTCCTCTGGAGGTTTTGGCAAGAGAATCACTTAAGCCCAAGAGTTTGAGATTGCTATGAGCTGTGACATCAAGGCATTCCGCCAAGGGTGACAGTCTGTCGAAGGAAGGAAGGAAGGAAGGAAGGAAGGAAGGAAGGAAGGAAGGAAGGAAGGAAGGAAG
>NW_003852446.1:12006949-12024193 GCF_000181295.1 Otolemur garnettii
AAGGAAGGAAGGAAGGAAGGAAGGAAGGAAGGAAGGAAGGAAGGAAGGAAGGAAGGAAGGAAGGAAGGAAACAAAAAGGAGAAAAGAGAAAACTAAAACATTGGCAAGTAAGCAAAAATTATATACATATTGTAATATACTTGCAGGGCCACAAGGCGGCGCTGCCGTGTTACGCTATGGAGAACACATGCTGGCAATCACTCTTGCCGAGGACATTGGGCCCTGTCTTCCAGACTAGTTGCCCTCAGTCAGTGCCTGCTTGTTGTCAGCATTCAGTCCTTACGAGGTTGGGGTCTTAAAGCTCTTACTAAAATCCTTGGACACATGTGTGACAAAGGCCACTGACAGCAATTCCCAAGGGTGCAGGGTACACTCATATCACCTTAAGAGTAAATGCCTGAGCTCATCAGGCACTCCAGAGCCAGCTGTGCACTAGTACCCTGCAGATCTGCTCAACCTTCCCCCAGTGGTGGTCCATCTAGTGGCTATGACCTTCCCACAATGGCGGCCCAGCTACCAGGCATGACCTCCCTTCAAGGGTGGCCTGGCTAGCAGCCAAGCCTCTGGGACATCCATACCACCAAGTATTCAAACCCAGCTGCTGGACACCAAGTCCACCCATTCATCCTTCATATGCCCTTCAGGGGAGTTGCAATGCACAGCCTGGCCCCAAACCTACAGGACAGACCTTTCCTGTCTCCAGTCCTACGTCAGAGTGATACAGGACAGGTGGCACCCCAGCCAGCTCACCCAGCTGTGCTGGAGGACCTGCTGCCTGGTCTTGGCAGCGTTGGTGCAGCGGCAGCCGGTAGAGGAACCAGTAGGCTGGAGGGTAGGCAAGGGGGTGGCCTCCCACCTGCACCCCCACCCCTACCCGAGGCTCCAATAGCCAATGGGGTGGACAATTGCTAGGGAGACACCAGAGCCTTGGTGTCTCCTTCCTTTTGCACTTATGACTGAATAGGAACCCCATTTCCTATGCCTAGGTCAATGTCATGTAAGTTTCCTAGGCCTCAATTTCATGAATGGGCTGTGTCCATTCATTAATACATTCATTCACCTTGCCCCAGCAGAAGGGACTGTGCCCATTCATTAGTACATTCATTCACCTTGCCCCAGCAGAAGGGACTGTGCCCATTCATTGGTACATTCATTCACCTTGCCCCAGCAGAAATGACTGAATCCATTCATTTCCTGGCCTCATATACAAGGAACCCATGCACCTATATATACCCCTAGACAAAGAGCCTGGGAAGAGAGACAGAGAGAGAGAGCTTTTCTTTCCTGACTTGGGTTTTCTCTCCCTGTCGGGAGCTTTGGTGCTTCTTGTATTCTTTTCCGTAAATAAATTCTATCTTACCGCTGATCTGTGGTATGCAGATTTAGTCTTCAAATCACCAAGACCAAGAACCTACTGAAGATGAAATTCTGGTATCAAGAGGGCTGGCCAGCCACTTTCCACACTTTCCCACACACTCACCTTCTGTGCAGGCTTTCCTCAGTCCCTGACCCCTTCTCTGATTCCTGTAGCCCACTGCATTTAAGGAAGCTCTTGGAACCACAAACTGTGGAGTTGCTATATGTTAATGAGTCCTCAGCTCCTGAGCTCTGGGCCAGCTTGAGCCTCCGATGTGGCACCCGCACAGTCCGAGGGTCCCTGATAAGTTGACTTATTAACAGAGTATGTAGAAAATAGAGTTTTTCAGACATGATTCTCTGAAGTTCCTTTAAAGCAGCAGATACCAACCAGTTTTCTTTGAATTCTACCCTCACTCTTTCTTATTAACAGACAGCACCTTCCTTTGTAGTGGTGTCTTGTTCACAAAAGCATGGACTAATCTGGAGAATAGAAATAATGCAAAGATAGTTGGTTTCATGTGACTATCAGCATCATGGGAGCAGGTCAATGTTATATTAAGCTTAACAAGTAAGAAGTAAGGTTTTGGAGCTTTTAAAAAATATGTTAAACATCACTTCTCTATCTCACACATGCATTATTAGAAGCCCCTCCTAATAAATCTAAACTTTTATAAATATAATGATAACCTATAATAACTCAGTGGCATAGTACCAGGGCAATTAGCAGTTCAAAGACGTTTGTCTTCAGGTACCTTTTGTAACTCAACATGTGATGTGAGCAAGAGTACTCTTTGTTTAAGGACTATGGAAAGAGGTGAAGAGATAATAGATATTTTTCTCTGCAAAATATAAAAGAAACATCACCTAAGACCCTCAAATAAGAGTAAAAAAGAGACAGAATACATGCGTGTAAGTAGAGGTGGGGGGTGGCACCTGTAGCTCAGTGGGTAGGGCACCAGCCCCATATACCAAGGGTGATGGGTTCAAACCCGACCCCAGCCGAACTGCAACAAAAAAATAGCCAGGCATTGTGGTGGGCACCTATCATCCCAGCTACTCCGGAGGCTGAGGCAAAAGAATCGCCTAAGCCCAGGAGTTGGAGGTTGCTGTGAGCTGTGTGATGCCATAGTGCACTGCTAAGGGTGATAAAGTGAGACTCTGTCTTTACCAAAAAAAAAAAGTAGAGATGGGGACCTGTTCAATAATGAAACTTAAAATAATCATAAGAAGGAGAAACTTCAGGAACCTTTGAAAGTCTCTAATGCTCAAATTTGCAACTCAAAGGAGTTTTTTTAGAATCCTATTTAAGTATGAAAAATCCAAATAGTCTTCTGGTCCTCCTTCTCATGGTAGAATGACAACATTGATCATAAATGCTGAAGGCATGATATGTCCTGTCAACATTCTAGGGGCTTTGCAGTTAATCATCATAACAAACCTGCACAGCCAGTATGTTACCCAAAGCTCAATGATATAAAGGCATATTGTCTGTGTTACTTGTTTACTGGAGAATTTTAACTTGAGAGATATGTAAGCAATTGCTGCTCTAAATGAAAGATGATTAATAACCTGTTATCTTTATGACATTTTAGGCCCTTTCAGTTGATGCTTATGTCCTCTTCCCTAATACAGGTTGGATATATAACCTTGACTGTTTCTATGGGATAGTGGTCAAAGGGAACAAGATCAGCTGGCTGGCATCTTCTACCTCAGTTTCCAACTCTCTCCTCATAGGCCATAAACTGGATACGCTGAGGAAGAGAAGACAACACATGAAAGGTCTATTTGTTCAGCTAACAGTGGTCATAATCCCCTTGGCTTTCTTGCTTATTTTTGCTTCTGTGGCTGGTGCTGAGTCATGTCTTTGTGGCAAGTATTCTATGGAGCACATCATTTAGGAATTTCCAGATCCACAATCCCTTGGCTTTCTAACGTTGCCAGTTTGGTTTGGACTAATGTTAAGGATGCTACTGGAATGTATAAGACCCAATTGAGGTATTATTATCCGACAAGAGTCAAAAAATTCCAACAAAATGCTACCAAACTGAATTGAGCAGCACCTCAAAGGTATTATACCCCTTAATTGAGTGGGATTTATCTCAGCAATGCAAGGTTGATTTAACATATGCACATCAATATATTTAATAAAACAGAATTTAAATATTTAAAAACAAAATATTTAATTAAATTTTTTTAATTCAACATGTTAATATGTTTATCATATTGCATTCTCATTTATAAGTGAA
This sequence comes from Otolemur garnettii, assembly GCF_000181295.1. NCBI lineage: Eukaryota > Metazoa > Chordata > Mammalia > Primates > Galagidae > Otolemur > Otolemur garnettii. The sequence continues at coordinate 12,010,555 of NW_003852446.1, forward strand.
ATATGTTTGTAATTTCCCTTTTACAATAATATATTTTCTCCAATTTTAATATCAGGTGTATCCAGATTAAGTAGAATGATTTTGAAGTATTTCTTTTTCTATTGTCTATAAGATTTGGTACGATCTGGGTTTTTTTGAAATTATCTTTTATTTATAAATATTAGTTGTCTATTTTTTTGAGACTTTGGAAAAAACAAAATAATAAGAAATTAACTGATCAAAGTATTCTGTAATAGACATACTTCTATCTGACAATGGGAATGTTACTTTCTTTGCATTATTACTATTATTCATTGCAGCAATCGTCTGATTTTTTTTTCTGAATGTATTTATCTTCTTTGATTCTTTATGAGGTTTTTGTTCTCAGTCCTTATGTTAAATATCATTATTGTCATTAAATTTAGCCTTTTAATTCTATGAAAGCAAAAGTGGAAACCTAATATACACGTATATGTAAGAAAAATTAAAAAATAATAAAAATAAATAAATAAATAATTGGGAAAAAAATAAAATAAAACAGCAGAATAAAGGATAAAAGCACATGAAAGTCTCCATAGACACATACAGATACACAAAAAAATATCATGTGACAATATTCAACATTCTGGTAACAATTTTCAATAAATAAGGTGTAGGAGGAATGTACCTCAACACAAGAAATACCATATGTGATAAACCCACAACTGATCACACTGATTGGAGAAAAACTGAAAGATGCTGCTCTAATAACTGGAACAAAACAAGCATGGCCACTCTCATCACTCTTATTCAGAATAAATACTGGATGTCCTAGACAAAAATAACGTGCAGCCAAATGGAAAAGGAGAAAGTCAAACTTACCCCGTTAGCAGTTGACATGGCCTTGTATGTAGAAATGAACTTTACCAAGAACTCTTGGGACTGATAAACAAATTCAGTAAAGTTCCAGGTGCAAAGTCAACACATAAAAATCAGAAGTATTTGTCTATACCAATGATGAGTTAGCTGAAAGGGGAAGCAATTCCATTTACAATAGCTCTAGAGAATTTAAATAACCAGAAATAGACTTAACCAAGAAAGAGAAAGATGAAAATTTTGAAACGAGCTCAACACCTGTTGTTCAAGTGACTAAGGTGCCAGCCACATGCAACTAAGCTGGCAGGTTCGAATCCAGCCCAGGCCCGCCAAACCACTGCAACCAAAACATAGGCATTGTGGCGGGTGCCTATAGTCCCAGCTACTTGGGAGGTGGAGGCAGAAGAATCGCTTGAACCCAGGAGTTGAAGGTTGCTATGAGTTGTGATGCCACAGCACTCTACCCAGGGTGACAGCTTGAGGTTCTGTCTCCAAAAAAATAAGAAAAAAAAGAAAGAAAGAAAAGAAAATTTTGAAGGGGACACACAAAATGGATAGATATTCCATATTTGTGGATTAGAAGAATTAATATTTTTTAACACAACCATACTACCCAAGGAATTTCTATATTCAATGCCGTCCCTCCAATAATATAATATCAATGGTATTTGTCACAGAAATAGAGAAAAAAATTCTAAAATTCACATTAAACTGCAAAGGACCCAGAATAGCTGAAAACAGTACTGATCAAAAACAAACAAAAAACCAAAAAAAAAAAAAAAAGAAAAGAAACAACAACAACAACAACAAAAAAACAAACCTAGAGGTATCATACTAATTTACTTCAAGTTGTAAGTCAGTAATTACCAAAACAGCATTATATTGGCATAAAAACAGATATGTGGACTAATTCAACCAAACAGAAACTCTTGTAATAAATTCAGATATTTACAGCCAACCAATTTTTGACAAAGATGCCAAGAACATACTTTAGAATAAAGACAGTCTCTTCAATAGTGCCAGGTAGACCAGATTTCTACAGGAAGAATAAAAAAATTGGTGGGTATAACTCTGATGATCATAAAACTAAATCTCATTTAAAATGGAATAAATATTGGATCTTTTACTTAATTAAAAGTAAGTTTTAGGAGATTTCCAGTAATCCAAGATCCTTCCTTCTTTAACTTGGGACAACAAAATTACACAGCACTCTATTCTTTAAAGACCATCATCATCAAAAAAAAAAAGAAAAAGACCAATCATCATCAGAGGCAAGTTATGCAATTTCAATATTGATCCATTTAAAAAGATATCCTTTGTTTCTGCACTCTAATGGCAGAAATTAACAATTTATTTGATATCTCAGGGAGCCAAAGCAAGAATTAACATCCCTTATCTATTTAAATATCAAATTAGGTCACCTGGATTTTACTGAAACACTAAACAGGTGATCTCATCTGCAAAATGGAGGTACAGATAACATATTGTTTTGTATGGGGCATGTGGGGTAAACTCCCACAAAAATTAAATGAAATGTGCCCTTTAATTCCAGAAACTGAGTGAAAAGACTTGCGTGTATTATGCGCTTTTGTCGAGACCTAAGCAACCTGGGAAAACACAGTGGGGGCCTGCAGGCCAGGCCTAACAACCTCCTACAGGGAACCCTAACTGTGCAGTCAAGTCAGCCTGCCAGATAAGGGTTGAAATGGCCCATCTGTGAAGAGGACATGACTCAAAGGTTGATGTGAGTGAAAAGAAAAACTCCATCGTAATGATGTGAGTAAAACACTCCATCGTAACTGCGGGGTCTTCAAACCATAAGAAAACAGTCATGGAGCCTGTTTCTCGGAAATTTAATTGAGTATATGGAAGAAAAAGGTTTTACACCTCTGTTTATCCTAACCTTTAACTTTAACAATAGACGTCAGATAATGTATAGTTTTTTTAGGTCTTCAGAGAGGAACAGCCTGAGGCTAGCTTAAGATGGTTGTCTTACTTTCCCGGACTTTCTTTCTTTAGGCTAATCTTATGATGGCTATCTCACTTTCCTGGACTTTCTTTTCTATAGTTTAAGATAAGAATTGAGGATGTTAGGATTATTGATCAATGTGGTGTAGGAGACTAGCTCCCAATAAAGGGGAGTGGAAAATACAGACATTTTGCTACATGCCATCTAAGAGTGTGTAGTCGTTTCTTGCTTTCAAACAATTCTAGGAGTGAGCTTGCACCTGCGGACAAGCCGTCCTTCTCTCCCCATGAGAAAGAACATCACCCAACAGGGGTGCTTGGGTAGTCTTAGTTCAGCAGCTTCCACAGGAGCAACTTATCCCCTTTAGGCTGATTCACAGCAAAGGTGAATCTTAGATACTGTCGGATGCTCAAGCAGTTCATCCTGGAAGCACTCTGACACAATAAATAGAAAGAGCGGGCTAGTGTCCTGGGCTGGACTGAGTCAGGGGGTCAGCTATCCAACTGACTGCTGACTGGGAGGGTCTCCTTCTGTGGACTATTGTCGCAGTTTGGGGGTTTCTCTCTCTTTTATACCTGTATTTAGCCCATGTCAGTTGCCTTACTAAAAGAAGTATCTTCATACAAGACGTTTGTGTTATTCTTGGAAGGATAAGGTTTGTTTTAGGGTATATGAGAGTTGCATGCCTGCTGAGGTGGTCTTATCTCCTAGAAATTCTGGTCCAGGGTTCCAAATCCTCAGGCCAGGTTGCATCATACTGAGAAATGTCTGAGTAGACCGTATGACTGTCACTAATCTTATAGACACCAAACATCACTTATACTATACTGCACATACCATATAGTATCATTATTAAGAATTGAATATTAAGAAATGGAAAACCTTTAACATATGACTTAACATTATTGTCTGTAATGAATTACTATCAGAAGAAATTTTTCCATTTGTTGTTGATAATTCTTAATGTAATATGTCCTTGAGTAAAGTATTTAGCATTCTTCACTCTAATTCTGAATATACAAGCAAGAAACCAAGTCAACAGTAAGGAAGGAAAAAGGTGCATGTGGTGTTTGTTTTTCATTCGTGCAGCACTTCACTAAGACAAATAGTCTCCAGTTTCATCCCAATAACTGAAAAAGATACTACATGACCATTATTTTATAGCTGGGTGTATGAACCATGACATGGACACCATTTTAATCAGAACTAGTCGATCAACATTTGTGTGCACATATCAAAGTAACAGAAATCAAGTAGGTGGGTTGGGAGAGGTAAATGCACACTGACCAGGTTCAGTGCACGCTTTCTGGGTGAAAGACACAATTATAACTTTGATTTAAAGTGCACAAAGGCAAATTATATAACCAAAACATGTGTGGCCCTATAACATTCTGAAATTTTATATAAGGGAAATGTGCTAAATTCACTAATTAGCTAAATACAGAAACATATATAGAACTGAAAGGCAAGTGAGAAATTGGTACAGATTGCTAATAAAAAATGTATCAGGAAACAGGTTGCATGCCTGTGCTGGAATACAAATTGGAATGCTAAGACATTAATAAAAGTCAGTACTTCTATTCTGCATTAACATCTCAATATACATTGTTATAGTAGTGCATCAATTAATACAGAACACCGGAACTCACCTCTGCAATTCAGGTACTTTTCAGACAACTAAAGAAGTGTCCAAACTATATCTGCCTGGAAACAGTGCAAAGGAATTGCACTGGGAATTATGGGAATATGACTTTGTAAATGAGGTTCAGTCACATGTAAAAAATGAAAAGGAGATTGTCCCCTCACCCCTAACTGGCTTTATCTTCTGTTTCCTCTTAGGCATTTAGACTATCCAAGTTCTAATCTTTATGTTCCTCAGGTCCCTAGATTTTCCTACAGATGTTCCAGGGTGCCAGTACCAGGATAGAAGGGGGTACATGATCCAGGAGGCTTCTTCTACCCTCACTTCTGCCAGGCACATACTATTTTATCTGTTCATATAGAGTTTTGTGTGAGATCTCATTTGAAAAAGAAAACACCACTTTAAATTTTGAAAAATACTATCTCAGCTCTTTTAAAATTCATCCTCAAGAAAAGATTTTTTTCTATTGATTTATCAAAGTAGTTTCTATTATATATCACATCAGTACACACTTGTTCTTCTATGTACAGGAAGGGGGAATTTACAAGTGTTACCCTTTTTAAAAGTCTTTCAAATCCAAAAAGTAAATACATGAGGAAACTATTAAAAATGACCAAGTTCTTATGTTCAAGGTTAATATTTTCCCAGGGAAATACCATGAACTTTGGTTTAGACATGCCTGAAGATATTTCCATAAATCTCTGTTTATTACCCTTGATTTCCTCACTGAGAAAATAGAGATATTGGGGGAGGGGGGTTTATTTAGAGTTTTGAGGAAGATTAAATGGTATAAACAGTGCTAGTTACTGTAAAAGGCCTATTCCATGGCCTCAACACTGTCATTTACTGTCAGGATAGCAAACCACAAAGAAAGCTCCCAATCTTATCTACATTTCTCAATTTCATCTATAATTTATCTTGAGACACATTCTCAGTCTTTTCCCAGGCCATGGTATTGTGGCATCAACCCAGCACAAAGCAACCTCATCGTTCTTCCTTATAAGGTTTCTGTGGAAGGCTCCACTGACAATGTTAGGGGAGCTCCCTTGTACATTACAAGTTACTTTTGTTTTGCTGCTTTAGAGATTATTGTTGTGTTTCACTTTTGACAATTTGACTATAATGTGCTTCAGGGCAAACCTCGTTGGTTTCTCACTAACTGAATTTTTTTAGTTTTATGACATTATTTCTTCAAATAAGTTCTTTGCTCCTTCTAAGAATTCCATAAGACGTATATTGGCTCATTCAGCGGTGTTCCACAAGTATCTTAGTCTTTTTTCAATTTGATTTGTTCTTATTTACTTCTGTTCCCCTGTCTTGAAAATTTCAAATGGTCAGCCTTCAAATTCATTAATTCTTTCTTCCTCTTGATCACATCTACATTCAACCCCTGTAGATTTTAATAAAATTTTCTTTTATTCTTGATAGCTTTTATTGATTGATAAATTTAATATATGAAATTTTGTAGAGATAATATTCATCCTAGTTTGACGTATTATTCCTCCAGAGGGAACGTCCAGACATCTATTGAACTTCCTTATGGCATGTAGCCCTTTGTTTTAGCAACAAAAAGCTATAGCATTTGATATGAAGAATAAACCATAATTTTTATTTTTCAAGCACTATGAATCTTTCAGAAACTATGCTCAGCCTGTAAGCTTCACGGCCAAGGCTTTTATGTTTGGCATACATCTTTAGGGAAATTTTTTCTAAATCCTCAAATAACCTTTCTGTGTTTCCCTTATTTCTTATTTTCCATTTTGGTTCCTCAATGACTCCAAAACAGTGATTTTTTTTTAAGTTGTATGAATATTCGCTAGTCTCTAGGGGAAGGTTGGTCCACATTAACAATCTATCTTTACTGGAAGGAGAATGGGTTTAAATACTTGGTGTATTTACTGACTATTCTAACACTTAATTTTAGTCTCTCATTTCTCCAAAACTATTAATATATCCTTAAAATTTAAGGCTGATAATTTGCATATCTATTTTAAAGGTGGTCTCATCTTCCTGCTGTTTCTTTCAGCTCACATACTCAAAATGATTTCTTTGAATATTTTGAGATTTCTTAAAGGGGAGCTCATATTCCTTGAAAATGTATAAGTAGACAATGTTTGAGTCATTCGAAAATGAATTTCTCTTCAGATAACTTTCCTTTTCTTTTGGAATATTTGAGGCCCTTTAGGCTTGTACCAACACAATCCTTCAGCTCCATTCCTATAAAAATGAAGATAAAGAACACAAGTACAATAGATGTCTGGATGTTCCATCTGGTGGAGTAATACGTCAAACCAACTACAAAAATAAAAGGCTACAAAACAACAACTCAAACAACAACAAAGATAAAAGAAGAAAACACAAAAATAGTGGGCAAGGGAGCAAAAAATTGTATACACACTGCAATATATCTTCTGTCCACAGGGCGGCGCTGTTGTGTTACCATATGGAGAACACGCTCTGAAAACTGCTCTTCACTTGCCAAGGAGATCGGGTCCTGTCTTCCGGACTTAGTTGCTCCCAGTCAACTAAGTGCCTACATGTTATCAGTATTCAGTTACTTCAGGGTTGGGATCTTAAAGCTCTTGTCAGAATACTTGGGAGACATGTCTGACAAAGGCTACTGACAACAATTCTCAAGGATGTGGAATCCACTCATCTCACCTTAAGAGTGGATGCCTGAGCTCATCAGGCACCCCAGAGCCAGCTGTGCACTAGGACCCTGTGGATCTGCTAGACCTTCCCACAATGGTGGCCCAGCTAGCAGCTATGACCTTCCCCAAATGGTGGCCCACCTAGTGGCTATAACCTTCCCAATATGGCGGCCCAGCTAGCAGACACAACCGTCCCTCAATGGCAGCCTGGCTAGCAGCAAAGCCTCTAAGCCTCTGGGAGATCCATACTACCAGGTATTCAAACCCAGCCACTGGACACCAAGTCCACCCACTCGTCCAAGCCCTCTAGGGGAGTTGCAATGCACAGCCTGGCCCCAAAGGGAAAACCTGCCGGACAGCCCATTCCCATCTCCAGTCCTCTGTCAGTGGGCTGGCCAGCCAGTCCCCACCCATTCCCACACACTCACCTTCTGTGCAGGCTTTCCTCAGCTCTTGTCCTCTTCTCTGGCTCCTATAGTCCACCGCTTTTAGGGAAGCTCTTGGGACCACAGATTGTGGAGCTGCTGTATGTTAATGCAGCTTCAGCACTTCAGTGCTGGGCCAGGTAGAGCCTCTGGTGTGGTACCCGCACAGTCAGAGGGTCCCTGATAACTTGATTTCTTAAGAGAGTATGTAGAAAATAGAGTTTTGGGAACATGCTCTCTGAAGTTCCCTTAAAGCAGCAGATACCAAAGTTTTCTTTGAATTCTACCCTCATTCTTTATTAAGAGATAGAAGCTTCCTTTGTACTGGTGTCTTGTTCAGGAAGGCATGGACTAATCAGGAGAATAGAAATAATGCAAAGATATTTGGTTTCATGTGATCATAAGCATCATGGGAGCAGGTTGATGTTATATTAAGCGGAACAAGTAAGAAGTAAGGTTTTGAAGTGTTTTTTAAAATATATTAAACATCACTTCTCTCTCTCACACATGCACTATTAGAAGCCTCTCCTGATAAATCTATACTTTTATGAATATAATGATAACCTTTAGTAACTCACTGGCATATTACCAGGGATATTAGCAGTGCAAAGCAGTTCAGGTGTTGACTTACAAAGATCATTGTGTCCAGTTTCATCTGGGTTTTACAAAAGATACGGCATCACCATTATTTTTATGGCTGAGTAGTATTCCACAGTGTACAAACCACCACATGGACTCACTACTAAATAGAAACTCATTCGTCAACATTTGTGTGCACATATACAAGTAAACAGAAATCAAGTTGGTGGGAGGAGGAGGGAGGGGTAAATACACACCTAACAGGTTCAATGCACACTTTCTGGGTGAAGGACATGATCATGACTTTGACTTAAAACATGTGTGGCCCCATACTACTCTGTAATTTTATAAAAGAGAAATGTGCTAAATTAACTAATTAGCTAAATACAGAAATATATATGGAATTAAATGGCAAGTGAGAAATTGGTACAGACTGCTAAAAAAAAAAAAAAAGTATCAGAAAACAGTATGCATGCCTGTGCCAGGATTCAAATTACAATGCTAAGATATTAATACAAAGTAGTACTTCTATTCCACAGAAAAGTCTCAATATACATTGTTATAGTAATACCCTATGATGAGCAATCCAGAACATCAAAACTCACAACTGGGATTCAGTTACTTTTCTGAAAAGTAAAGAAGTGTCCAAACTGCATCTGCCTGGAAACCGTGCAAAAAAATAATGACAAGAAAGGATGGGAATATGACTTTGTAAATGAAGTTCAGCCACATTTAAAAAATGAAAATGAGAGGGTATATCATAGTTTTCCTTTGCCTGTCCCCTCACCCCTACTGGCTTTCTTTTCTGTTTCCACTTAGGCATTTATAATATACAAGCTCTAATCTTCATGTTCCTCAGGTCCCTAGATTTTCCTAGAGATGTCCCAGTATTGTGAATCAGCATGGGGAAGGGGAACAAACCAGGGTGGAAATGACATGGATTGAGGAAAATATGACACAAAAGAAAGATGGGATCGGGAGGTCTGACTGAGCTGATGGCTAAGCTAGCACCAAAACACAAAATCAGCTTTATTTTATACCATCTGGACAGGGTTGTCTACAGGGACGTAGCCTACACAATATGGGGAAGCGTAGCACAGACAAAAGACATATGTTTGGTCTTACAGTATGACTGGAAAATGTAAATGACTTGATAAAGACATATCATCCTGTTAATGGTTTCAACTCAATTCCGTTAACATAAGTGAAAAGAGAAAGACCACAAGGATCTCTGTATAGTTCTTAAAAATTAACTAAGGTAACAAGATCAGCAGGCTGGCCTCTTTTACCTCAATTTCCAACTCTCTCTTAGAAGGCCAGAAAGCTGAGGAAGAGGAGAGAACACATGAAAGGTCTATTTGTTTAGCTAACAGTGGTCATAATCCCCTTTGCTTTCTTGCTTAATTCTGCCTGTTCAGTGCTGAAGGATCTCTTTGTGGCAAGTATTCTATGGAGCACATTATTCAGGAATTTCCTGATCTACATCCCTTGTCTTTCTAATTTTGCCAGTTCAGTTCTGACTAATGTTAATGATGGTAAGTGAATTTATCAGACCCAACTGAGGTATTTGTATCATACCAGAGTCAACAAATATCAACAAAATATTACTAGTCTGAATCCAGCAGCACCTCAGAAAAATAGCAACTGATAAACAAATTCAGTTAAGGTGCAAGATGCAAAATCAACATATAAAAATCAGAAGTATTTTTCTATACCAACAATGAGTTAGCTGAAAGGGGAAGTAATTCCATTTTACAATAGCTGTAGAAGAATTAAATAACCAGAAATAGACTTAAGCAAGACAGGGAAAGATGTCTACAAGGAAAACCATAAAACACTGATGAAAATATTTGAAGGGGACACACAAAAGGAATAGACATTCCATATTCATTCATTGGAACAATTACTGTTTTTTTGTTTTGTTTTTGCAGTTTTTGGCCAGGGCTGGGTTTAAACCTACCATCTCTGGCATATGGGGCCGGCACCTTACTCCTTTGAGCCACAGGCGCTGCCCAAGAATTAATGTTTTTTAAAATGACCATACTACCCAAGCAATTTATACTTTCAGTGCAGTCCCTCCCATAATACGAATGATATTTGTCACAGAAATAGAGAAACAATCCTAAAATACACATTAAGCTACAAAGGAAGCAGAATAGCTTGAAGCAATACTGGTCAAAAACAAACAACAAACCAAAAACAAAGAAAAAACAACAACGAAAAACCAAACCTAGAGGTATCATACGAACTTGCTTCAAAGTGTAAGTCCGTAATTACCAAAACATCATTAAACTGGCATAAAAACAGATACATAGACTAATACAACCAAACAGAAACTCTAGTAACAAATTCAGATATTTAGAGCCAACCAATTTTTGACAAAAGTGCCAAAGAACATACATTAGAAGAAAGACAGTCCCTTCAGTAGTGCTGGGTAAACTGGATTTCTATAGGCAGAAGAATAAAACTGGTAGGTATAATGCTACTGATTATGAAACTAAATCTCAATAAAAATGGAATAAATATTGGAATTTTTATTTAATTAACATCATGTTATAGGAGATTTCTGGTAACCCATGATTCTTCTTTGTTAAACTTGGGACAAAACAATTACATAACACTCTATTCTTTAAAAGCCTGTCAGTATCACAGGCAAGTGATGCAATTTCAATGTTGATCCATTTATAAAGATATCCTTTGTTTCCCACTAAATGGCAAAAATTAGCATTTTATTTGATATCTCAGGGAGCCAAAACAAGGATTAACATCCCTTATCTATTTAAATATCAAATTAGATCACATGGATTTGACTGAAACACCAAACATGTGATCTCATCTACAAAATGGAGGTACAGATAGCATACTAAATTATATGGGGCTCACGGGTGGTCTTAGTTCATCAGCTTCCACAGGGACAAATTTTCACCCTCAGGCTGATTCACAGCACAGGTGAATCTTAGACCCTGTCTGATGCTCAAGCAGAGTGCCTGGAAGCACTTTGACACAACAAATAGAAGGAGTGGGCTGGTGTCGTGGGCTAAACAGAGTCAGGGGGTCAGCTATCCAACTGACTGCTGACTGGGAGGGTCTCCTTCTGTGGACTATTCTTAAAGTTTGGGGGATTTCTCTCTCTTTTTTATACCTGTACATAGCCAATGTCAGTTACCTTAATAAAATAAATATTTCCTTCATCAAACAAGTTTGCATTATTCTTGTAAGGGTAAGCTTTGTTTTAAGGTTTATGAGCATTGCATGCGTGCTGAGGTGGGCCTATCTCCTAGAAATTCTGATCCAGGGTTGAAAATCCACAGGCCAGATTGAATAATACTGTGAAATATCTGAGTAGACCTTATGACTGTGATTAATCTTATAGCCACAAAACATCACTTATACTATACTTCACGTACCATATACTATCATTATAAGAATTGAATATTAAGAAATAGAAAACCTCTAACATATGACTTAACATTATTATCTGTAATGAAAACTAAATATCAGAAGAACATTTTTCATTTTTGGTTTGATATTTCTTAAGGTAATATGTGCTTGAGTAAGGTATTTAGCATTCTTCACTCTAATTCTGAATGGATAAGACAGAAACCAAGTCAACAGTAAGGAAGAAAAAAGATACATGTGGTGTTTGTATTTTCATTCTTGTAGCACTTCACTAAGACAAATAGTCTCGAGTTTCATCCAGGTTTTACAAAAGATACGACATCACCATTATTTTTATGGCTGAGTAGTATTCCATGGTATACAAACCACCACATGGACGAAATACCAAATTGGAACTAGTCAATCAACATTTGTGTGCACCTATGCAAGTAAACAGAAAGTTACCCCTCCCTTCCTCCTATTTGTTGAGGGGAGGGATAAATGCACACCTAACAGGTACAATGCACACTTTCTGGAGGAAGGACACAATGACAACTTTGACTTAAAGGCACAAAAGCGAATTATGTAACCTAAACATGTGTGGCCCTATAACATTTTGAGATTTTCAAAAAAGGGATCTGTGCCAAAGGATGCCCAGGAAACAGTATGCCTGCCTGTGCAGGGATCCAAACTGCAAGGCTAGGATACTAAGACAAAGCAGTACTTCTACTCCACACTCAAGTTTCCATTTACTTTGTTACAGTAGCACCCCGCCAGGAGTAATCCAGAACACTGGAACTCACCACTGGGATTCAGTTACTTTCAGACAAGTAAAGAAGTGTCCAAACTACATCCGCCTGGAAACAGTGTAGAAAAAGTAGTGACAAAGATGGGAATGTGACTTTGTAAATAAAGTGCAGTCACATTTATAAAATGAAAAGGGGAGGGATATTTAACTTTTCCTTTGCTTGTCCCCTCACCCCTAACTGGCTTTATCTTCTGTTTCCTCATAGGCATTTAGACTATCCAAGCTCTAATCTTTATGTTCCTCAGGTCCCTAGATTTTCCTAGCAATGATCCAGGGTTCCAGTACCAGGATAGAAGGGGGTACATGATCCAGGAGGCTCCTTCTACCCTCAATTCTGCCAGGGCACATACCATTTTATCTGTTTCTATAGAGTTTTATGTGCGATCTCATTTGAAATAGAAAACACTGCTTTAAAATTTGAAAAATACTATCTCAGCTCTTTTAAAATTCATCCTCAAGAAAAGATATTTTCTATTGATTTATCAAAGTAGTTTCTAATGTATATCACATCAGTACCCACTCATTCTTCTACATATAGGAAGGGGGAATTTATAAATGTTATTGCTTTTGAACAGTGTTTCAAAACCCAAAAACAAATACATGAAGAATTTATTAAAAATGACAAAGGTTCTTAGTTTCAAGGTTAATATTTTCCAACAGAAATACTATGAACTTTGGTTTAGACATGCTTGAAGATATTTCCATAAATCTCTAAGTGTTTATTAGTTTTGGTTTCCTTACCTAGAAAATAGAGCTATTGGGTTATTTTTAGAGTTTTGAGGAAAATTAAATGATATAGAAAGTCTATTCCATGGGCCATACATGTTTTGGAATAATATAAAAGGCCTATGCCATGGCCTCAAAACTGTTATTTACTGTCAGGAAATCAAACCGCAAAGAAAGCCCTCAGCCTTATCTACATTTCTCAGTTTCATCTACAAATATTTTTTGAGACAGAGTCTCAGTCTTTTCCCAGGCTATAGTGCTGTGGCGTCAGCCTAACCCAAAGCAACTTCATCTTTCCTCCTTCTGCCTTATAAGGTTTCTGCTCAAGACTCCACTGATAATGTTAGGGGAGCTCCCTTATACATTATGAATCACTTTTGTTTTGCTGCTTTAGAGATTATTCTTGTGTTTGACTTTTGACAGTTTGACTATAATGTGCTCTGTTTCTTTTATTAAGAAAACAATTTCTTGGGGGCGGAGCCAAGATGGCGAACTGCAGCCAGCTTTTTACAGAAGCTCCCGTCCAGAAGGAGGCTGAAAGGACAGAACCTTAGCAAATTAGCTGATGGTTTGGAGCAGAGACAAGAGAGAAGATTGAAGAGTGCACTTCAACCTTCCTGAGGTGAG
>NW_003852446.1:12030460-12035333 GCF_000181295.1 Otolemur garnettii
TTAAGTCAATTTTTTATAGCTTTTGGAATTTGAATTTGGATGTCTATTTTCTTAGATTTGAGGAGTTTTCATACATTATTTCTTCAAATAAGCACTCTGCTCCTATGAATTCCACAATACATAATTGGCTCACTTGATGGCGTTCCATATGTACCTTAGTCTTTCTTGAATTTTATTTATTATTCATTTCCATTCCTCTGACTCTATAGTTTCAAACAGTCTGCCTTCAAATTCACTAATTCTCCCTTCTCCTTGATCACATCTGCATTCAAGCCCTGTTGATTTGAATAACATTTTCTTTTATCCTTGATATCTTTTATTGATTGATAAATTTAATATATGAAATGCCATAAAGATAATACTAATCCTAGTTTGGCATATTATTCCTCCAGAGGGAATTTCTATTGTACTTCTTGTGGCTTATAAGCATTTGTTTTAGCTACAAAAATCTATAGTATTGGATATGAAAAATGAACCCTAATTCTTATTCCTCCAGCCCTGTGCATCTTTCAAAAACTTTGCTCAGCTTGTAAGCTTCACCCCCAAGTCTTTTATGTTTGGCATACGTCTTTAGGGAAATATTTTCCCAATCCTCAACTAACTTTTCTGGATTTCCCTTCTTTCTTATCTTCCATTTTAGTTCTTCAGTGACCCCAAACCACTGATTTTTTTAAGGTTTTATTAATATTTGTTAGTCTTTATGGGAAGGTTTGTTCACATTAACAAGATATCTTTACTGGAAAGAGAATTTCATTTATATACTTGTGGTATTAATTGACCATTCTAACACTTATTTTTAGCCTCTCAAGATCCACCCCTGTAAAAATGAAGTTTAAGAATACAACTACAATAGATTTCTGGAAGTTCACTCTTCAGAAGCAATACCTCAATCCAATCATAACAATAAAAGACCAAAAAACAACCCAAACAACAACAATGAGGAAATAAAAAAAAACAAAAACCTAAAAACATTGGGCAAGGAAGCAAAAATTATATGCATATTGCAATATACTTTTTGGCCACAAGGCGGCGATGTTGCCATAAAAAAATAAAGAACGCACGTTGGAAACCACTCTTTACTTGCCGAAGAGATGGGGTCCTGTGTTCAGGACATAGTTGCCATTAGGCAGTGCCTGCTTGATGTCAGCATTCGGTCTCTGTGGGGTTGGGTCTTAATGCTCTTTCCAGAATCCTGGAAAGAGCTGGCTTGGCTGACAAAGACCACTGACAACAATTCCCAAGCGTGTGGGATCCACTCAGCTCACCCTAAGAGTGTATGCCTGAGTTCATCAGGCACACCAGAGCCAGCTGTGCACTAGGACCCAGCAGGTCTGTTCGACCTTCCCACAATGGCGGCCCAGTGTCAACAGTGACCTACCCACAATGGTGTCCCAATAGCACCTATGACATTCCCACAATGGCGGCCCAGTGCCAACAACGACCTACCCACAATGGCAGCCCAACTACCACCTATGAACTTTCCACAATGGCAGCCCAGTGCCAACAGCAACCTACCCACAATGGTGGCCGAACCAGCACCTATGACCTTCCCACAATGGCGGTTCAGCTAGCAGCCAAGCCAATGGGAGAGGCGCCCACCTGGTATTCAAACCCAGATGCTGGACACGAAGACCACCCACTCGTTCAAGCCATCCAGGGGAATCCCAGTGCACAGTCTGGCCCCAAATGGAAAACCTGCAGGACAGACATTTCTAGTCTCTAGTCCTCTGTCAGAGGGCTGATGAGCCGTTCCCCAGGCATTCTCACACACTCAGCTTTTGTGCAGGCTTTCCTCAGCTCCTGACCTCTTCTCTGGCTCCTGTAGCCCACTGCATTTAAGGAAGCTCTTGGAACCACATACTATGGAGATGCTATAAATTAATGAGTCCTCAGCACCTAGCCTTGGGCCAGCTATAGCCTCTAGTGTGGCACCCGCACAGTCCAAGGGTCCCTGGTAACTTGACTTCTTTTTTTTTTTTTTTTTGAGACAGAGACTCAAACTGTCCCCCTGGGTAGAGTGCCATAGCATCACAGCTCACAGCAACCTCCAACTCCTGGGCTCGAGAAAGTCTCTTGCCTCAGCCTCCCAAGTAGCTGGGACCACAGGCGCCCGCCACAATGCCTGGCTATTTTTTGGTTGCAGCCGTCATTGTTGCTTGGAGGGCCCAGGCTGGATTCAAACCCGCCACCTTAGGTGTATGTGGCTAGCACCTTAGCCACTGAGTCACAGGCGCCGAGCCGTAACTTGACTTCTTAACAGAGTATTCAGAACATAGAGTTTTTCAGACATGCTTCTCTGAAGTTCCCTTAAAGCAGCAGATACCAACCAGTTTTCTTAGAAGTCTGTCCTCACTTTTTGTTATCAACAGATAGCAGCTCCCTTAGTAGTTGGGTCTTCTTCACGAAGGCATGGACTAATCAGGATAACAGAAAAACAATGCAAAGATATTTGGTTTCATCTGACTATCAGCATCATGGGACCAGGTCAGTGTTATATTAAACTTAACAAGTGAGAAGTAGGTTTTTAAGTGTTTCGTTAAAAATACATATTAAAAATCACTTCTTTATCTCACATATGCATTTTTAGAAGCCCCTCCTAATAAATCTATACTTCTATAAACATAACAATAGCCTATAATAACTCAGTGGCATATTACCAGGGAGATTAGCAGTTCAAGGATGCCTGTCTTCAGGTACCTTCTGTACGTCAACATGTGATGTAACCAGTTGTACTCTTTGATTTGTTTCAGGACTATGGAAAGAGGGTGAAGAGATAATAGATATCCTCTCTGCCACATATAAAAGAAACATCACCTAAGATGCTCAAGTACGAGTAGGAAACATACAGAATACATGCATTAAGGAGAGGTGCGGGGATGTTCAATAATGAACCTTTTAAAATAATCATATGAAGGAGAAACTTCAAGAAGCATTTAAAAGTCTCTAACACTCAAATTTGAAACTCAAAGGAGTTTTCTTGAATCCTACTTAAGCAGGAAAAAGCCAAATAGTCTTCTCATCCTCCACCTTGCTCTCATAACTGGAACAAAACAAGCATGGCCACCCTGACCACTCTCACTCAGCATAAGTACTGGACGTCCTAGACAGAGCAACAAGGCCAGAGAAAAGAATAATGGGCAGCCACATGGGAGAGGAGAAAGCCAGACTCCCCCTGTTGGCAGCCTACATGGCCTTATGTGTAGAGATGAACTCTTAACGAAAACTCTTGGAACTGATAAACAAATTCAATAAAATTGCATGATGAAAAGTCAACATATAAAAATCAGAAGTATTTTTCTATACCAACAATGAGTTAGCTGAAAGGCGAAGCAATTCCATTAACAATAGCTCTAGAAAGTCATATTCCCATCATTCTTTGTCATTATTTTTTCTGCATTGTTTCCAGGCAGATGTAGTTTGGACACTTTGTAAACGAAGTTTAGTCTCATTGACAAAATGAAAACGTGAGGGTATATTTAACATTTCCTTTGCTTGTCCCCTTACCCCTAACTGGCTTTATCTTCTGTTTCCTTGTAGGCATTTATAGACTGTTCAAGCTCAAATCTTTATGACGTCCTCAGGTCCCTAGATTTTCCTAGAGATGCCCCAGGGTACCACTACCAGGATAGAAGGGGGTACATGATCCAAGAGGCTCCTTCTACCCTCAATTCTGCTGGGGCACATACTATGGTACTTTATCTGTTCATATAGAGTTTTGTGTGAGATTTCATTGAAAAAAAAGAATACTCCTTTAAATTTTGAAAAGTACTATCTCAACTCTTTTAAAATTCTTCCTCAAGGAAAGATATTTTCTCTTAGATTTATCAAAGTAGTTTCTAATGTATATCACATCAGTACCCACTCATTCTTCTATGTACAGGAAGGGTAAATATACAAGTGTTATTGCTTTTTTTAAAATTGTGTTTCAAAATCCAAAAGCAAATACATGAGGAATTTATTAAAAATGACAAAGGTTCTTAGTTTCATGGTTAAAAAATGGAAGTACCATGAACTTCGGTTTAGACATGCTTGAAGATATTTCCATAAAGCTCAAGTGTTTATTAGCTTTGTTTTTCTTATCTAGAAAACAGAGATATTGTTTTTTTTGGAGTTTGGGGAATTTTAAATGGTATAAGAAGTACTAGTGTAAAAGGCCTGTTCCATAGCCTCAAAACTGTTATTGACTGTCAGGAAGTTGAACCACAAAGAACGCTCCCAATGTGATCTACATTTCTCAATTTCATCTACAAGTGTTTTCTTGAGACAGAGTCTCAGTCTTTTCCCAGGGTATAGTGCTGTGGCGTCAGCATAACTCAAAGCAACCTCATCTTTCTTCCTTCTCCCTTGTAAGATTTCTCCTGAAGACTCCACTGATAATCTTTGGGGAGCCCATTTGCATATTACAAATCACTATTGTTTTGCTGCTTCAGAGATTATTCTGTGTTTCACTTTTGACAGTTTGAGTATAAGGTACCTCAGTGTCAACCTCTTTGGTTTCTTAATAAGTCGACCTTTTGTAGCTTTTGGAATTTGAATTTGGATGTCTATATTCTTATATTTTAGGAGTTTTCAGACACTATTTATTTAAATAATCTCTCTGCTCCTTCTATGAATTCCATAATATGTATATTGGCTCACTTGGTGGTGTTATATATGTCCCTTAGTCTTTCTTCAATTTCATTTGTTCTTATTAATTCCATTCCTCTGACTTGATAATTTCAAATGGTCTGCTTTCAAATTCACTAATTCTTTCTAATTCTTGATCACATCTGCATTCAACTCCTCTGGATTTCAATAAAATTTTCTTTTATCCTTGATAGCTTTTATTGATAAATTTAATATATGAAATGCCATAGGGACAATATTAATCCTA
>NW_003852446.1:12035502-12040563 GCF_000181295.1 Otolemur garnettii
CCCAGGAGTTGGAGGTTGCTGTGAGCATGATGCCATGGCACTCTACCCAGGGGGATAGCTTGAGGCTCCGTCTCAAAAAAAAAAAAAAAAGAAAAGAAAAAAGGAATATTATTCCTCCAAGGGAAAATTCCAGACATCTATTGTACTTCCTTATGGCATGTTGCCTTTTGTCTTAGCAACAAAAAGCTATAGCATTTGATATGTAAAATGAGCAGTAATTTTTGTTTCTCTAGCACTATGCATCTTGCAGAAACTTTGCTCAGCTTTTAATTTTCACCACGAAGTATTTTATGTTTGGCATACATCATTAGGAACATTTTTTTCAAATCCTCAACTAACCATTCTGTGTGCCCCTCATTTCTTGTCTTCCATTTTAGTTCCTCAATGACTCCAACCAGTGATATTTCTTAAGTTGTATGAATATTTGTTAGTCTCTATGGAAATGTTGGTGCACGTTAACAATCTATTTTTACTGGAAGGACAATGTGTGTTTTAAATACTTGTTGTAATTATTGACTACTCTAACTCTTATATTTAGTCTCATTTCTCCAAAAATATTAATATATCCTTAATCCTTTAAGGCTAATAAGTTGTGTATCTATTTTGCAGGTGGTCTCATATACTGCTGTTTCTTTCAGCTCACATCCTCATGATGATTTCTTTGAATATTCTGAGATTTCTTAAAGGTGAGCTCATAGTCCTTTCAAAAATTTTTGAAAGTGAATGATGTTTGAGTCATTTTAAAATGATTTTCTCTTTAGATGATTTTCATTTTCTTTTGGATATTTGAGGCCTTTTAGGCTTGTACCAACAAAGCCCTCAAGATCCATCACTGTAAAAATAAAGATTAAGCATACAAGTGCAAAGATGTCTGAAAGTTCTCTCTGGAGGAGTAATACATCAACCCAACTACAAGAATAGAAAACTGAAAAAGAACAACTCAAACAACAACAAACAGAAAAGAAAAGAAAAAAAAATTGGGCAATGTGTATGTAATTTTTATTCACCTTGCCCCAGCGGTAGGGACCGTGCCCATCCATGAATACGTTCATTCACCTTGCCCCAGCAAAAAGGACTGTATGGGGAATAAAAATTACATACACATTGCAATATGACTTCTGGCCACAAGGTGGCGCTTTTGTGTTAGCACATGGAGAACACGCACTGGAAACCACTCTTTATTTGCCAAGGAGATCGGATCCTGTCTTCTGGACTTAGTCACCCTCAGTCAGTGCCTGCTTATTTTCTACATTCAGTCCTAGCAGGGTTGGGGTCTTAATTTTTTTGCCAGAATCCTTAGGAGGCATGTCTGACAAAGACCACTGAAAACAGTTCCCAAGGGTGTGGGATCCACTCAGTTCACCCTAAGAGTGGATGCTGGAGCTCATCAGGCACATCAGAGCTAGGTGTGCACTAGGACCCTTTGGGTCTGCTTGACCTTCCCACAATGGTGGCCAAGCTAATGTCCTTCCCTCAATGATGGCCCAGCTAGCACCCACAACCTTCCTTCAATGGCACCCCCACTAGCAGCCAAGCCTAAGGGAAATCCACCCATTTATTCAAACCCAGCTGCTGGACAACAAGACTACCTGCTTGTCTAGGCCCTCCAGGGGAGTCCCAGTGCACAGTCTTGCCCTAAATGGAAAACCTGCAGGACACCTTTTCCTGTCTCCAGTCATCCCTCAGAGGGTTGGCCAGCTAGTCCCATAACCACACAATCACCTTTTGTGCAGCCTTTCCTCAGCTCCTGACCTCTTCTCTGGTTCCTGTAGACCACTGGTCTTAGGGAAGCTCTTGGAACCATGTATTGTGGAATTGCTATGTATTAATGAGTCCTCAGCACCTGAGCACTGGACCAGCTAGAGCTTCTGGTGTGGCACCCACAGAGTCCAAGGGTCCCTGATAACTTGACTTCTTAACAGAGTATTCAGAAAATGGAGTTTTTCAGACATGTTTCTCTGAAGTTCCCTTAAAGCAGCAGATTCCAACCAGTTTTCTTATAATTCTATCCTCACTCTTTGTTGTTAGCAGACAGCAACTTTGTTAATAGTTTTGTCTTCTTCACAAATGCATGGATTAATCAGGATAATATAAAAAATGCAAAGATATTTGTTTTCATGTGACTATCAGCATCATGGGAGTAGGTCAATGTTATATTAAGCTTTACAAGTAAGAAGTAAGGTTTTGGAACTTTTAAAAAATATATTAAACATCACTTCTCTCCCTCACACATGCATTATTAGAAGCCCCTCCTAATAAATCTATACCGTTATGAACATAACAATAACCTATCATAACTTAGTGGCATGTTACTGATACCAGAATTTCGTCTTCAGTAGGTTCTTGGTCTTGGTGATTTGAAGAATAAATCTGCGGACCACAGATCAATGGTAAGACAGTATTTATTTACAGAAAAGAATACAAAAACACCAAAGCTCCCAGCAGGGAGAGAAAACCCAAGTCAGTAGAGAAAAGCATGCCCTCTCTCTCTCTGTCTCTTTTGGGGCTCTTTGTCTAAGGGTATATATAGGTGCATGGGTTCCTTGTATATGAGGCCAAGAAATGAATGGATACAGTCCTTTCTGCTGGGGCAAGGTGAATGAACGTATTCATGGATGGGCATGGTCCCTACCGCTGGGGCAAGGTGAATGAATGTAATCAAGGATGGGCACCGTCCCTACCTCCCTACTGCTGGGGCAACGTGAATGAACATACGCATGAATGGGCAGGGTCTCTTCTGCTGGGGCAAGGTGAATGAACATACATATGAATGGGCAGGGTGAATGAATGTACTCATGAATGAACGTACTCATGAATGGGCAGGTGAATGAATGTACTCATGAATGAATGTACTCATGAATGGGCAGGGTGAATGAATGTACTCATGAATGAACGTACTCATGAATGAACAGAGTGAATGAACATATTCATGAATGGACGGTCCCTACCACTGGGGCAAGGTGAATGAATATACTCATGAATGGGCAGGGTGAACATACTGATGAATGAACGTATTCATGAATGGGCAGGGTGAATGAACATACTCATGAATGGACAGGGTCTCTTCTGCTGGGGCAAGGGGAATATGAATGAACATACTCATGAATGAACATACTCATGAATGGGCAGAGCGAATGAATGTACTCATGAATGGACAAGGGCTCTTCCACTGGGGCAAGGTGAATGAATGCACTCATGAATGGGCAGGTAGAATGAACGTACTCATGAATGGGCAGGGCCCCTTCCACTGGGGCAAGGTGAATGAATATACTCATGAATGGGCAGGGTCTCTACTGCTGGGGCAAGGTGATTGAACGTACTTACGACTGGGCAGGGTCTCTACTGCTGGGACAAGGTGAATGAATGTATTAATGAATGGACACAGTCCATTCATGGAATTGAGGCCTAGGAAACTTAAATGAAATTGACCTAGGCGTAGGAAATGGGGGTTCCTATTCAGTCATAAGTGCAAAAGGAAGGAGACACCAAGGCGCCTTTGGCTATTGGAGCCTCTGGTGGGGTGGGAAGGCCCCATCCGCCCACCTTGCCTACCCTCCAGCCTGCTGGTTTCTCTGGCAGCAGCAGCCGCACCAACATCATCAAGGTGGAGGCAGCAGGTCCTCCAGCTCAGCTCGCCTGAGCTGGCTAGGGCACCACCTGTCCTGTATCATTACCAGGGTGATAAGCAGTTCAAGGACGCTTGTCTTCAGGTACCTTTTGCAAGTCAACATGTGATATGAGCAATTGTACCCTTTGATTTGTTCCAGGATATGGAAAGGTGAAGCAATAATAGATATTTCTCTTGCAACATATGAAAGAAACATCACCTAAGACTCTGAAATAAGAGTAGGAAACATACAGAATACATGCGTGTAAGTAGAGGTGGGGGCATGTTCAACAATGAACCTTTTAAAATAATCATATTAAGGAGAAACTTCGGGAAGCCTCTGAAAGTCTCTAATAACTCAAATTTACAACCCTAAGGAGTTCTGTAGAATACTATTTAAGCATGAAAAAGTCAAATAGTCTTCTGGTCCTCCTTCTCATGGTGGAATGAGAACATTCATAACAAATGCTGAGGGCCTGATATGTCCTGTCACCATTCTAGGGGCTTTGCAGTTAATCATCTTAACAAACCTATAGAGCCAGGATGTTACCCAAAGCTTAATGATATGAAGTCATATTGTTTATATTACCTGCTTACTGGAGGATTAATTGAGAAGAATGTAAGAAATTGCTGCTTTAAATAAAAGATTATAAATAATCTGTTGTTTTTATGATATTTTAGGCACTTTCAGTTGACCCTCATGTCCTCTCCTAATACAGGTTGGATACATAACCTTGACTGTTTCTGTGACATAGTGGTCAATGGTAACAAGATCAGCTGGCTGGCATCTTCTACCTCAGTTTCCAACTCTCTCCTCATAGGCCAGAAACTGGATATGCTGAAGAAGAAAGAGAACACATGAAAGGTCTATTTGTTTAGCTAATGGTGGTCATAATCCCCTTTGCTTTCTTGCTTATTTCTGCTTGTTTGGCTGGGGCTGACTGACCTCTTTATGGCAATTATTCTATGGAGCACATCATTCAGGAATTTCCTGATCCACAATTCCTTGACTCTCTAATTTTTCCAGTTCAGTTTCAATTAATGTCAGGGATGGTAAAGGAATTTATCAGACGCAATTGAGGTATGTGTATTAGACAAGAGTAGAAAAACTACAATTAAGTACTACAAAACTGAATCCAGCAGCATCTGAAAAATATTATACCCCTCAATTACGTGGGATTCATAGCAGGGATGCAAAGTTGATTCAACACATGCAACTCAATAAATTGAAAACAGAACAGCAGAATAAAAGACAAAAACTCATGATAGTCCCCACAGACACAGACATATAGGGAAAAAAAGCTTGTTTGAAAATATTCAACGTTCCTTCATGGTGGTGAAAAGTTTTAATAAGTAAGGTATGGGAGGAATGTACCTCAGCAGAAGAAATACCATATGTGATAGACCCACAACTGATCACACTGATTA
Source organism: Otolemur garnettii (assembly GCF_000181295.1). Classification (NCBI taxonomy): domain Eukaryota; kingdom Metazoa; phylum Chordata; class Mammalia; order Primates; family Galagidae; genus Otolemur; species Otolemur garnettii. The sequence goes on from NW_003852446.1 coordinate 12,040,538, forward strand.
GAGAAAGGCTGAACGATGTTGCTCTA
>NW_003852446.1:12040977-12044858 GCF_000181295.1 Otolemur garnettii
TTCGTGGATTGGAAGAATTAATGTTGTTTAAATGATGACTCTTCCCACGCAATTTATAGATTCAATGCAGTCCCTACCATAATACCAATGGTATTTGTCACAGAAATAGAGAAAATAATGCTAAAATTCATATTAAACTGCAAAGGACTCAGAATAGCCCAAAATAATAATGATCATAAACAAATAAAAAACCAAAAGAAAACAAAAAATACAACAAAAATCCAAGCCTAGAAGTACCACACGAACTTGCTTCAAAGTGTAAGTCTTTAATTACCAAAACAGCATTATATTGGCATAAAAACAGAGATGTAGACTAATTGAACCAAACAGAAACTCAAGTAATAATTTCACATATTTACAGCCAACCAATTTTTGACAAAGATGCCAAGAATATACATTAGAAGAAAGACAGTCTCTTGAATAGTAAACCAGATTTCTATCGGGAGGAGAATAAAACTGGTAGGTATAACTCTAATGATTATAAAAGGCAATCTCATTAAAAATGGAGTAAAGGGCAGCACTTGTGGTTCAAAGGAGAAGGGCACTGGCCCCATATGCCAGAGGTGGTGGGTTCAAACCCAGCCTCGGCCAAAAAAAGAAAAACTGCAAAAAAAAAATGGAATAAAGATGGGAACTTTTACTTAATCAAAATCAAGTTTTAGGAGGTTTCCAGTAATCCATGATTCTACTTTCTTTAACTTGGGACAAAACAATTACACAACAATCTATTCTTGAAAGACTATCATTATCAGAGGCAAGTTATGCAATTTTAATATTGATTCATTTTTTAAAAAGTCCTTTGTGTCCCCACTGTAATGGGAGAAATTGGAGTTTCATTTGATATCTTGGGGCTCAAGTGGCTAAGGTGCCAGCCACATACACCCGAGCTGGCGGGTTCAAATCCAGCCTGGACCTGCCTGGACCTGCCACACAACAATGACAGCTGCAACCAAAAAATAGCTGGGCGTTGTGGTGGGTGCCTGTAATCCCAGCTACTTGGGAGGTGGAGGCAGGAGAATCACTTGAGCCCAGGAGTTGGAGGTTGCTGTTAGCGGTGATGTCACAGCACTCTACCCAGGGGGACAGCTTGAGGCTCTGTCACAAAAATTAAATAAATAGAGTAATATTATGAAATGGAAAACCTTTAACATATGACTTAACATGATTGTAATGAAGAACAAAAAGAAAAAAAACCCTAAAACTACTGGGCAAGGGAGTACAAAATTACAATCACATTGCAATATACCTTCTGGCCACAAGGCGGCGGTGCTGTGTTACCACATGGAGATCACACGCTGGATATGACTTATTGCCAAAGAGATCGGGTCCTGTTTTCTGGACTTGGTTGCCATGAGTTAGTGCCTGCTTGTTGTCAGCATTCAGTCCCTGAGGGGTTGGGGTCTTAAAGCTCCTGCTGAAATCCTTAGGAGGCCTATCTGACAAAGACCACTGACAACAATCCCAAGTGTACGTGATCCCCTCAGCTAAACCTAAGAGTGAATACCCAGGCTCTTCAGATACACCAGAACCAGCTGTGCACTAGGACCCTGCGGATCTGCTTGACCTTCTCACAATGGCAGCCCTGCTAGCAGCGACATACCCCCAATGGCGGCCCAACTAGCAGCTATGACCTTCCCACAATGATGGCACAGCTAACACACAAGACCTTCCCTCTATGGCAGCCTGGCTACAAGCCAAGCCTATGTGCAATCCACACACCAAGTATTCAAACCCAGCCGCTGGACACCAAGTCCACTCTCTTCTCTACTCCCTCCAAGGAAGTCCCAAAGCATAGTCCTGCCCCAAACAGAAATCCTGCAGGACTGCCCTTTCCCATCTCCAGTCCTTCGTGAGAGGGCTGACCAGCCGTTCCCACCCACTCCCACACACACCTTCTGGGCAGCCTTTCCTCAGCTCCTGATCTCTTCTCTAGCTCCTGTAATCCACCGATTTTAGGGAAGCTCCTCAAACCACATACCGTGGAGTTGTTGTATGTTAATGAGTCCTCAGCACTGGAGCGCTGGGCCAGCTATAGCCTCTGGTGTGGCACCCACAGAGTCCAAGGGTCCCTGATAACTTGACTTCTTAACAGAGTATTCAGAAAATAGAGTTTTTAGGACATGCTCCTCTGAAGTTCCCTTAAAGCAGCAGATACCAACCAGTTTTCTTAGAAGTCTGTCCTTACTCTTTGTTATTAACAGACAGCAGCTTCCTTTGTAGTTGGGTCTTCTTCAGGAAGGCATGGACTAATCAGGGTAATAGAAACAAGGCAGAGGTGTTTGGTTTCATCTGGCTATCAGCATCATGGGAGCAGGTCAATATTATATTAAATTTAACAAGTAAGAAGTAGGTTTTTAAGTGTTTCTTTAAAATATATATATTAAACATCACTTCTTTATTTCACACATGAATTTTTAGAAGCCCCTCCTAATAAATCTATACTTTCATAAACATAACAGGCTATAATAACTCAGTGGCATATTACCAAGAAGATTAGCAGTTCAAAGACGCTTGTCATCAGGTGCCTTTTGTAAGTCAACATGTGATGTAACCAGTTGTACTCTTTGATTTGTTTCAGGACTATGGGAAGAGGGTGAAGAGAATAGATATTCTCTCTGTCACATATAAAAGAAACATCACCTAAGACGCTCAAATAAGAGTAGGAAACATACAGAATACATTCATTAAGTAGAGGTGCAGGGATGTTCAATAGTGAACCTTTTAAAATAATCATATGAAGGAGAAACTTCAGGAAGCCTTTGAACATCTCTGACGGTCAAATTTGCAACTCCAAGGATTTTTCTAGAATCCTATTTAAGCATGAAAATTCCAAATAGTCTCCTGATCCTCCTTCTCATGGCAGAATGACAACACTGATAATAAATGCTGAGGGCATGATATGCCCTGTCACCGTTCTAGGAGCTTTGCAGTTAAGCATCTTAACAAACCTGCAAATCCAGGATGTTACTCAAGCTTAATGATTTAAAGTCATATTGTTCCTCTGGCTTGTTTACCAGAGAATTAATTGAGTAGAATGTAAGCAATTGCTGCTTTTTTTAAATTGCTGCTTTAAATAAAAGATTATTAATAACCTGTTATCTTCATGATATTTTAGGCCCTTTCAGTTGACCCTCATGCCTCTTCCCTAATACAGGTTAGATACATAACCTTGACTGTTTCTATGAGATAGTGGTCAAAGGGAACAAGATCAGCTGGCTGGCATCTTCTACCTCAGTTTCCAACTCTCTCCTCATAGGCCAGAAACTAGATATGCTGAGGAAGAGAAGAGAACACATGAAAGGTCTATTTGTTCAGCTAACGGTGGTCATAATCCCCTTTGCTTTCTTGCTCATTTCTGCTTGTTTGGCTGGGGCTGGCGGATCTCTTTGTGGCAAGTATTCTATGGAGCACATCATTCAGGAATTTCCTGATCCACAATTCCTTGGCTTTCTAATTTTTCAGTTCAGTTTTGACTTATGTTAAGGAGGTAAAGGAATTTATCAGACCCAATTGAGGTATTTGTATTAGACAAAAGTCAAAAAATCGCAACAAAATACCACCAAACTGAATCCAGCAGCACCCCCAAAATATTATACCCCTAACTAAGTGGGATTTATCTCAGGGATACAAGGTTGATTCAACATATGAACATGAATAAATTTAAAACATAACAGTGGAATTAAGGACAAAAACACATGATAGTCTCTACAGACACATACACAAAAAAACCTCATTTAAAAATATTCAACATTCCTTTGCAGTGGTGAAAATTCTTAATAAGTAATATATGGGAGGAATGTACCTCAGCAGAAGAAATACCATATGTGATAGACCCACAACTGATCACACTGATTAGAGAAAGGCTGAACGATGTTGCTCTA
>NW_003852446.1:12045262-12048125 GCF_000181295.1 Otolemur garnettii
TTCGTGGATTGGAAGAATTAATGTTGTTTAAATGATGACTCTTCCCACGCAATTTATAGATTCAATGCAGTCCCTACCATAATACCAATGGTATTCGTCATGGAAATAGAGAAAACAATCCTAAATATCACATTAAACCAAAAAAGGACTCAGAATAGCCTAAAGCAATACTGATTAAAAACAAACAAAAAAACAAAAATAAAATAAGAAACAACAGCAAAAACCATACCTAGAAGTATCACATGAACTTGCTTCAAAGTGTAAGTCTTTAATTACCAAAACAGCATTATACTGGCATAAAAACAGATATATGAACTAATTCAACCAAACAGAAGCTCTAGTAATAAATTCAGATATTTACAGCCAATCAATTTTTGACAAAGATGCCAAGAACATACATTAGAAGAAAGACAGTCTCTTCAGTAGTGCCGGGTAAACCAGATTTCTACCAGGAGGAGAATAAAACTGGTGGGTATAACGCTAATGATTATGAAAGTCAATCTCATTAAAAATGGAATAAAGATGAGAACTTTTACTTAATTAAAATCAAGTTTTAGGACGTTTCCAGTAATCCATGATTCTTCTTTCTTTAACTTGGGACAAAATAATTACACAACAATCTATTCTTTAAAGACTATCAATATCAGAGGCAAGTTATGCAATTTCAATATTGATCCATTAAAAAAGATATCCTTTGTTTCCCCACTGTAATGGCAGAAATTAGCATTTATATGATATCTCAGGGAGCCAAAACAAAATTAACATCCCTTATCTATTTAAATATCATACTAGGTCACATGAATTTGACTGAAACACTAAACAAGCCATCTCATCTGCAAAATGGAGGTACAGATAGCATACTGTTTTGTAGGGGGCTGTTGGGTGGTGTTAGTCCCTCAGTTTCCACAGGAGCAACTTACTCCCTTCAGTCTGATTCACAACAAAGGTGAATCTTAGACCCTGTCTGATGCTCAAGCAGTTCATCCTGGAAGCACTCTGAGAGAACAATAGAAGGAGTGGGCTGGTGTCCTGGGCTAGACAGAGTCAGGGAGTCAGCTATCCAACTGACCGCTGACTGGGAGGGTCTCCTTCTGCGGACTATTGTCACAGTTTGGGGGATTTCTCTCTCTTTTTTATACCTGTATTTAGCCCACGTCAGTTACCTTCATAAAAGGAGTATTTCCTTCATTAAAGAAGTTTGCATTATTCTTGTAAGGGGAAGCTTTGTTTTAAGGTGTATGAGAGTTGCATGCGTGCTGAGGTGGGCTTATGTCCTAGAAATTCTGATCTAGGGTTGAAAATCCTCAGGCCAGGTTGCATCATACTGGAACGTCTGAGTAGACCTTATGACTGTCGTTAATCTTAGAGCCACAAATCTTCTCTTATACAATACTGCACATACCATATAGTATTGTTATAAGAATTGAATTTTAAGAAATAAGAAAATCTTTAACACATGACTTAACATTATTGTCTGTAATGAAGAACTAATAGCAGAAGATAATGTTCCATTTGTGGTTTGATAATTCTTAAAGTTATATGCCCTTGAGTAAAGTATTTAGGATTCTTCATTCTAATTCTGAATGTACAAGAAAGAAACCAAGTCAATAATAAGGAAGAAAAGGTAGAAAAGGAAGAACAAAGGTACATGTGGTGTTTGTATTTTCCTTCTTGCAGTGATTCACTAAGACAAATAGTCTTCCGTTTCATCTGGGTTGTTACAAAAGATACATCACCATTATTTCGATGGCTGAGTAGTATTCCACCGTGTACAAACCACCACATGGACTCAGTACTAGATTGGATCTAGTCGATCAACATGTGTTTGCACATATGGAAGTAAGCAGAAATCAAGTAGATGGGAGGATGAGGGGTAAATGCACATATGATATCTCAGGGAGCTACAATGCACACTTTCTGGAAGATGGACACAAGGATAACTGACTTAAAAGGTACAAAAGCAAATTATGTATCCAAAACATTTGTGGCCTTTTTTTACAAAGGGGAAATATGCTAAAGTATCAGGAGACAGTATGCATGCTTGTCCCAGGGTAAAAACTGCAATGCTAGGATAGTAATACAAAGCAGTACTTCTACTCCACACTAAAGTCTCAATATATATCGTTGTAGTACTACCCAGGCAAGCAATCCAGAACACTGAAACTCACCACTGGGATTCAGTTACTTTCAGACAAGTAAAGAAGTATCCAAGTTACATCTGCCTGGATTTAGTGTAGAAAAAGTAATGACAAAGAATGATGGGAATTTGATTTTATAAATGAAGTGCAGTCTCATTGACAAAATGAAAAGGGGAGGGTATATTTAACTTTGCCTTTGCTTGTCCCCTCGCCCCTACCTGGCTTTATCTTCCGTTTCCTCTTAGGCATTTAGAATATGCCAGCTGTAATTTCTATATTCCTCTGGTCCCTAGATTATTGTAGAGATGATTCCCTGCCAGTACCAGGATGGAAGGGGGTGCATGATCCAAGAGGCCCCTCCTACCCTCAGTTCTGCCAGGGCGCATACTATTTTATGTGTTTATAAAGAGTTTTGTGTGAGATGTCATTTGAAAAAGAAACCATTGCTTTAAATTTTCAAAAATACTATCTCAGCTCTTTTAAAATTCATCCTCAAGAAAAGGTATTTTAGGCTCAGCACCCGTAGCACAGTGGTTACAGCGCCAGCCACATACACCGAAGCTGGTGGGTTTGAGCCCAGCCTGGGCCTGCTAAACAACAATGACAACTGCAAGAAAAAATAGCCGGACATTGTGGTGGGAACCTGTAGTCCTAGCTACTTGGGAGGCTGAGGCAAGAGAATCGCTTAAGCCCAAGAGTTGAAGGTTGCTGTGAGCTGTGATGTC
>NW_003852446.1:12048343-12051821 GCF_000181295.1 Otolemur garnettii
CAGGTTTGAACCACCACCTCAGGTATATGGGGCTGGCACTCCACTCCTTTGAGCCATAGGCGCTACCCATGTTACTGCTTTTTTAAAGTGTTTCAAAACCCCAAAGCAAATACATGAGGAATTTATTAAAAATGACAAAGGTGCTTAGTTTCAAGGTTAATATTTTCCAATGGAAATACCATGAACTTTGGTTTAGACATACTTGAAGATATTTCCATAAAGCTCCAACTATTTATTAGCTTTGATTTCCTTATCTAGAAAATAGAGATAGTGGGATTTTTTTAGAGTTTTGAGGACGATTAAATGGTATAAAAAGTACTAGTGCAAAAGGCCTGTTCCACAGGCTCAAAACTGTTATTTACCGTCAGGAAATCAAACCATAGCGAAAGCTCCCAACATGATCTACATTTCTCAATTTCATCTATAAATGTTTTTTAGACAGAGTCTCAATTGTTTCCCAAGCTATAGTGCTGTGGCGTCAGCCTAACTCAAAGCAACCTCATCTTTCTTCCTTCTGCCTTGTAAGGTTTCTGCTGAAGAGTCCACTGATAATGTCAGGGGAGCTCCCTTGTACATTACAAGTCACTTCTGTTTTGCTGCTCTAGAGATTATTCTAGTGTCTGACATTTGACAGTTTGACTATAATGTGCCTCAATGTGAACCTATTTGGCTTCTTATTAAGTCAATTTTTTGTAGCTTTTGGAATTTGAATTTGGAAGTCTATCTTCTTAGATTTGAGGAGTTTTCAGACATCATTTCTTCAAATAACCTCTATGCTCCTTCTATGAATTCCATAATAGGTTATATTGGTGCACTTGGTGGTGTTCCGTATGTACCTTAGTCTTTCTCCAATTTTATTTGTTCTTATTCATTTCCATTCCACTGACTTGATACTTTCAAATGGTCTGCCTCCAAATTCACTAATTCTTTCTAATGCTTGATCACATCTGCATTCAACCACCCCAGATTTTAATACAATTTTCTTTCATCCTTGATAGCTTTTATTGATTGATAAATGTAATATGTGAAATGCCCCATAGAGATGATATTCATCCTAGTTTGACATATTATTCCTCCAGAGGGAACTTCCAGACATCTGTTGTACTTCCTTATAGCATGTAGCCCTTTGTTTTAGCAACAAAATCTATAGTATCTGATATGAAGAATGAACCCTATTTTTTCATTCTCCAGAACTATGCATCTTTCAGAAATTTGGCTCAGCTTGTAAGCTTCACCACCAAGTCATTTATGTTTGGCAGATATCTTTAGGGAAATTGTTTCCAAATTCTCAACTAACCTTTCTGGGTTTCCCTTATTTCTTGTATTCCATTTTAGTGCTTCTGTGACTTCAAACCAGTAATTTTTCTTTTAAGTTGTATGAATATTTGTTAGTCTCTATGGGAAGGTCGGTCCACTTTAACAATCTATCTTTACTGGAAGGAGAATGTGTTTTAAAGAGTTGTTGCATTTATTGATTAATCTAACACTTATTTTTAGTTTAACATTTCTCCAAAGCTATTAATATATCCTTAAAATTTAAGGTTGATAATTTTCATATATATTATATAGGTGGTCTCATATTACTGCTGTTTCTTTTAGCTCACATGTACATGATGTTTTCTTCGAATATTTTGATATTTCTTAAAGGTGAGCTCATATTCCATGAAAATTTATAAATAGACAATGTTTAAGCCACAATAACGTGATCTTCTCTTTTGATGATTTCATTTTCTTTTGGAATATTTGAGGCCTTTTAGGCTTGTACCAAAACAGTCATCAAGATCCACCCCTCTAAAAATGAAGATTAAGTATACAGGTGAAATAGATGTCTAGAAGTTCCCTCTGGAGGGGTAATACGTCAATCCGACTACAAGAATAAAATACCAAAAACAACAAACAGAAAAGAAAAAAAGAACTAAAAATATTGGGTAAAGGAGTAAAAAAATTACATACCCATTGCAATATACCTTATGGCCACAAGGGGGCGCTGACGTGGCGCTGCATATGGAGAATAGGCGCTGGAAACCACTCTTTACTTGCCAAGGACATCAGGTCTTGTCTTCCGGACTTAGTGGTCATTGGTCAGTGCCTGCTTGTTGTCCGCATTCAGTCCCTGCAGGGTTGGTGTACTTAAAGCTCTTGGCAGAATACTTAGGAGGCATGTCTGACAAAGACCACTGACAATAATTCGCAAGGGTGCAGGATCCACTCATCTTACCCTAAGTGTGGATACTCAGGCTCTTCAGGCACGCCAGAGCCAGCTTTGCCCTAAGACCCTGTGGATCTGCTTGACATTCCCACAGTGGCGGCCCAGCTGACAGCCGCGATGTACCCTTAATAGTGGCCCAACTAGCAACTAGGACCTTCCCACAATGATGACTCAGCTACCACCCACGACCTTCCCTCAATGGTGGCCCAGCTAGCAGCCAAGTCTATGGGAAATCCATACCACCAGGTATTCAAACCCAGCAGATGGACACCAAGTCCACCCACTAGTCCAACACCTCCAGGAGAGTCCCAATGCACAGTCTGGCCCCAAATGGAAAACCTTCAGGACAGACCTTTCCCATCTCCAGTCCTCCATCAGAGGGCTGGCCTGTCGATCCCCACACTTTCCCGCACACTCACCTTCTGTGCAGGCTTTCCTGAGCCCCTGACCTCTTCTCTGGCTCCTGTAGCCCACAGCTTTTAGAGAAGCTCTTGGAACCACAAACTGTGGAGTTGCTATCCGTTAATGAGGCCTCAGCTCCTGATCACTGGGCCAGCTAAAGCCTCCAATGTGGCACCCGCACAGTCCGAGGGTCCCTGATAACTTGATTTCTTAACAGAGTATGTAGAAAATAGGATTTTTTGGACATGCTTCTCTGAAGTTCCCTTAAAGCAGCAGATACCAACCAGTTTTCTTTGAATTCTATCCTCACCCTTTGTTATTAACAGACAGCACCTTCCTTTGTAGTGGTGTCTTGTTCACAAAAGCATGGACTAATCTGGAGAATAGAAATAATGCAAAGATAGTTGGTTTCATGTGACTATCAGCATCATGGGAGCAGGTCAATGTTATATTAAGCTTAACAAGTACGAAGTAAGGTTTTGGAGCTTTTAAAAAATATGTTAAACATCACTTCTCTATCTCACACATGCACTATTAGAAGCCCCTCCTAATAAAGCTCTACTTTTATAAACATAACAATAGCCCATAATAACTCAGTGGCATAGTACCAGGGAGATTAGCAGTTCAAAGATGCTTGTCTTCAGGTACCCTTTGTAAGTCAACATGTGATGTGAGCAAGAGTACCTTTTGTTTAAGGACTATGGAAAGAGGTGAAGAGATAATAGATATTTCTCTCTGCAACATATAAAAGAAACATCACCAAGACCCTCAAATAAGAAAGGAAACATACAGAATACATACATGTAAGTAGAGGTGGGGGCATGTTCAATAATGAAACTTTTAAAATAATCATGTGAAGGAGAAACT